>NC_052507.1:46274221-46574221 GCF_014356525.2 Nilaparvata lugens
TCCTCACAGTGATATTTCGCACAATGATATAAGCTCATGAGATTATGTTCTATGAGAATCACCCGTTAGTTGCACTTCATTTCAGTATTTCCTAGTGGAGAGGCGCGCGAGGACACGAACAAGGATCGCTTAAAGCGGTCGTCACACCAACATCTGCTAGCGGTAGTGAGCTCGCTCCCGCGGAGGTAGTTTTTCTGGAAGCAGTTCACACCAAAAAACGTCCGCCAGCGGTAGTTTGGTTTTGTTCTTATTTTGATGAGGCTAGTTCTCTAGAAATGGGGGAAGGCCGGCAACCAGAGTGCTGTACTTCGTCTCGTGCAGTACTGTACTAGTGTCTAGCTCTAGACTGTCTACTATCTAGTAGCAGAAGTGTTCGACAATGGACATGACGCTAAATTTTAGCGACCAAAAATCACTTCGTAATAATTTACCGTGGTTAGAGGACAGTAGCTCCGATAGTGATGAGGAACTTATTATGCTGTATTCTGTACCTTATCACTTAAGAATAGATGAAGATTAAAGAAATATAATTAAATAATTTAAATAAAATGATGAACAACGAAAATGACAATGCAACAACGGAAGACAATGCAAATGACAATAGCTCAATTCCGACTGCAACACAAAATGTTGGGTCGCTCTCGCTGTAGGCATGCAAATGACTCATTGTCACGTGTGAGTCTCAGTATTCTGCGCATGCGCTACCGATGGCGAAGTTCTGGAGTTCGCTTTCCATGCTATCAAAATGAAAAAGTTTTCTTAGGAGAACATTTTTTTTCAATCATTACTTTTTGAGACATGAGCGCCTAAAGTTTAAATTTTTGGGACAGACCATTTCAAATTCGGTACGAGATGAATCCATAAAATTCAAAGGATAAATTCATCATGGTATTTTTTATTTAATAAAACAAAAATTTTCTGAAAATATCAATTTTTGAGAAAGTTATTCAATTTACTAAAAATAACCAAAAATAGCGTTTAGTTGAGTTTTTTTGTAAATTGAATAACTTTCTCAAAAATTGATATTTTCAGAAAATGTTTCAAAATTTTCTTGTTTTATTCAATCAACAATACCATGAAGAATTTATCTCATACCGAATTTGAAATGTCCTGACCCAAAAATTTAAACTTTAGGCGTTCATATCACAAAAATCTGGTGTGGTACACTCACACAACTTTCCTTGCTCATTGAACTATAAGCCTCATTATCAAACGAGAATAATTTAGGGGAATAACATAATGACGATTGACGGCAACATATTTGCAACTACGATCAGACTACTGTATATGTGTATATACAATTGTTTTCAGAGTACTTTTTCCTTTATGTAAATTGTGAAATTCGATGATTTTTTTGAAATTCGTCAAAACAGCTGTTCTACAGATGAAATATCTTGACTATGACTGTGTTCTTTTTATAAACTGCTCTATCTACCCACGGTATATGGAAGAAGAAAAAGTAAAAACCGTGTACCAACCTACCTCATGCACGAGAAGGAGGTTACAAAGTCCATTTCTCAAGGATTGGGTGGACCCCTCATTAGTACCCCAGGAAAAAGACTCATGTCAGTTGATAGAGCTAATAAATAACTATACAGGGTATGGATTTCAAAAAATTCGTTAGAGCCGTTTTTGAGAAAATCGTGAAAAAAATGGTTTTTTAGTAACTGTCATTATTCTCAAGAATATTACGGAGCTCCTGCAATTTTCTCATAAATAAGACTCATGTCAGTTGATAGGGCTTATAAATAGCTATCCATGGTATAAATTTAAAGAAAATCGTTGGAGCCGTTTTCGAGAAAACCGTGAAAAACATGGCTTTTTAGTCATTATCCTCCATTTTTCTCAAGAATATTACGGAGCTCCTGAAATTTTCCCAGAAATGAGACTTATGCCAGTTGATAGGGCTTATGAATAGCTCTATCCATGGTATAAATTTGAAGAAAATCGTTGGAGCCGTTTTCGAGAAAAACATGGCTTTTTAGTCATTATCCGCCATTTTTCTCAAGAATATTACGGAGCTCCTGAAATTTTCCCTGAAATGAGACTTATGCCAGTTGATAGGGCTTATAAATAGCTATCCATGGTATGAATTTGAAGAAAATCGTTAGAGCCATTTTCGAGAAAAACGTGAAAAACATGGTTTTTTAGTAATTATTCGCCATTTTTTCCGCCATCTTGAATTGAATTTTATTGAATTTCTTATTGTCGGGTCCTCAGGGTATAAGGACCTTAAGTTTAAAATTTCAAGTCAATCGGTTAATTAGAAATGGAGTTATCGTGTTCACAGACATACACACACACAGACCAATACCCAAAAATCATGTTTTTGGACTCAGGGGACCTTGAAACGTATAGAAAACTTGAAATTGGGGTACCTTAATTTATTTTGGAATGCAATACTTTCCTTACCTATGGTAGTAGGGCAAGGAAAGTAAAAAGTAATGATTGGAGAAAATGTTTTCCTAAGAAAACTTTTCCTGTTTGGAGTTGTCTGATTTTCTTGATTTTAAAACTTTTTTCTCAGCCGGGAGTGGTGAGGACAAGCTTACACTACTACATACCAATATTAGAAGTTTGTCCAGAAACTTCGATGAGCTTCTGATTTACTTGAATGAATTGCCCAAAGTAGATGTGATAGTGTTGTCTGAGTGCTGGCTGAGGTGTGGTGAGGTCATGCCGTCGATTGAGGGTTATGAGGTGGTACATACAGATAAGCAGCGTAACAGAGCCGATGGCGTCGTAATATTTTATAATAGTCGATTGTCAGTCACCTCTCATCAGATGTCTATTGGTGATGTTCATGGTCTCAAGCTAGACTTCATACTTAATAATAAAATCTTCAATCTACTGGCTTTCTATCGCACGTTTGATAGCAATATTCAGCTGTTTCTTCAATCTTTAGAACAAATTATAAATTCAATAAATAAAGATGTGAATATCATATGGACCGGCGATATTAATTTGGATCTTTTAGGAGATGCTTCACCTGAAACTGATACTTACCTCAATACTCTTCTGGGTGCTGGCCTTACTCAATGCATAGATAGGCCAACAAGGGTGTCAAATATGTCAAGTACTTGCCTAGATCACTTCTTTCTTAGGTATGATAACATTTGTGATGTAAAATCGGCTACACTACACACAAATATAACTGATCACTTCAGTATTGGCTTAACCATATCCTTCCCAACTGATAGATCTGAATTGATATCAAACTACCCAGCCCAGGATTATGTTGATCGTGCTTTGCTCTACCAGAACCTTCGACAGACAAAGTGGGACAGCATTATTAATTGTAATAGCATCAATGATTGCTCAACTGACTTCTGTCAGAAATTTTCAGAGTCATTAGCAAATTCAAAAAAGCCCCTGAGACAACATTCATCGAGAATGAAAAAACTAAAACCATGGATTACACGTGATCTGATTAAATTAATCCGTAAAAGAGACAAGATCAGCAAGAAAGTCAAACGACAACCCTGGAACAATGAGTTGAAAGCCTTCTATCAGAATTTTAAGCAAAATGTAACAAATGTGTTAAAATCTACAAAACGCTCCTACTTTAGAATTAAACTTAATCAATATCAGAATAACCCAAAGATGTTTTGGCGAACTATTAATGAATTAGCTGGCAGATTAAATGTAAAGCAGTGTTTTCCTATAAATAAGTTTCTGCCAACTGTCAATAACATAACTCCTGCTGTTTGTGAAGAGGTTGCAAATGATTTTAACATATTCTTCTCTACCGTTGGACAGAATTTAGCTAACTCAATTGACTCAGGTGGTGCACTGGTCGTGGATGACATGGAATTTGCCTTGAATACTAGGTTCACCCTACATACTGTGTCTGAAATGGACATCATCAGGCATGTGAATGCCTTGCGTGGTGGGTCTGCTCCAGGCATGGATGGCATTTCTGCCTCCTTCTTGAAGGAAAACCTGTTCCTTTTCATTGAGCCTTTCCTTCACCTGGTCAATCTGAGTCTGGGGTCTGGAGTCTTTCCTGATATTTTCAAAATTGCCAAAGTTATTCCCTTGTATAAGTCTGGATCTTTCTCTGATAAAAACAATTATCGACCAATTTCTCTCCTGAGTGTATTCTCAAAGGTTTTAGAGAGAATTGTGAAGGAGCAGCTTACTCGTTACATAACTTCCAATAACATTTTGGCAGATTGCCAATATGGGTTTAGGAGAGATAAAACAATCTCTGATGTAATGTTTGATGTTAATAGACATTTGCATCATTCACTAACTGGAAAAGTACGACCAATTTTGATTTTCCTGGACCTCAAGAAGGCTTTTGACAGTATTGACCGAGGGAATCTTCTAAGAAAACTGTCAGCAATTGGTATCACAGGAAATGCTCTCTCATGGTTTACTAGTTATTTGTCAGATAGGAAGCAGTGCGTTTCAATTAATGGAGTTTATGGGCTTGAGGCTCCTGTTGATTTTGGGGTCATTCAAGGAAGTACACTAGGGCCGCCCTTATTCTTCCTTATCTACATCAATAATATTTCCAAATTGAAGCTCAATGGAAGACTTTTTCTGTTTGCTGATGATACCTTAATCATTACTAAGGGTAAGACTTGGGAGGAGGCTCATGAGAGGGCAGAGGCGGACCTGAGATCCATTAAAAAATGGCTGGACCAGAATACCCTGTCACTCAACGTATCAAAGACAAAATACATGCCTGTTAGTCTTACTAGTCAATCCGATTTTGATCTGGATCCCTTGCACATACATAATTGTGGAAATGGCATCGTTGGTTGCCATGATTGTGATACAATAGAAAGGGTCTCTAATTACAAGTATTTAGGGGTAATTTTTGATTCACGTGTAAAGTGGTCAGATCATATAAATTTTTTAATATTGAAATTGAGGAAATATATATATGCATTCAGGTGTCTTAGTGATATTTTGAATATTAATGAAATCAGGCAAATGTACCATGCTTTTGTCCAATCTCTGTTGTCTTATGGTATACTGGCCTGGGGTGCTGCCTACCGTCTGCATATTAACAGATTGGAGATTCTTCAAAAATCAATTCTTAAAGCAGGATTAAAAAAGAACAGACGATTTCCTACACATTTATTATTCCAAGAATCCAGAGTATTGTCACTGAGAAAGATTTTTATTAAAGATTTATTAGTTCACATCTACAACAACTCCAACACAATATTTACACAAACCGACCATTCTCATAACACAAGATATGCATCAGCTGTGGGCATCAACACAATTCAACAGGCATTAACCTTTTCCACAACGAATTGCTTTTATATTTCACATGTATTATTCAGGAACTTCCGTCTGTTTTCTAACCAAGGTCAATTGTTGAATTCGGATTCAGCATCTATCTTCAAGAGACGTGTGAAGACATGGTTGTTTAACATCACTGATGAAGACGCGGGCTTGCTGATTGGTAGAATTGGCGGTGCACGCGTCTAGTTCTACCTGAATGGACATGTCCATGGGGAAGTTAACCTTTACATTTGCTGTATCGGCCTGGCAGGTTATTCAAACTATATTGATTGATTGATGAATTCTAATCCCTTGTACTAAACTATTTTGCATTCCAAGACTGTGAGTTTGTCCTTACCACTTCTCGGTTGTGTACAATTCTCCACCCCCCTTCTTGCATGTGGAGCATAACTTTTTGATAATATTTAACTCTCAAAGTACCTAATTACTGAACATCCTATATTATAATATTTTTGTACTAATTACCCGAGCTTACGCACAGGCCTATGTTGCCTATGTAAGCTCTTACATCCATCTGTAGGCTACAGGGAAATATATATATGTGTAATTTTATTATTAATAAATAAAATTGAATAATGTAGTAGTGTTTGAATGAAGGAGGCTGTCACTGATGTGGTGGCTGTCCTCGAACTCGGTGTCCTTTATATTATTATAACGTGCACCACAGTCTGTGTTACCAACTTAATTTTTATTTAGCTGCACTGGTGCTCCATATAACCTACTAACTATTTTGCGTTGCCATGTTGCAAATCTGGAGTGCAGGAAAAAAATGTCCTGCACTAGAGCGGAAAAGTGATTCTTTGCGTTCTGTAATCAGTGCAGCAATGGCCACTTTTCAACGTAACTGTAGGAAAAGTTTATTTTTAGCCTTTGCACAGCCTTAAGACGTAGACTGCAACATAGTATTAGGCCGACTTAACTTGCTAAGTAATTAGAACTACAATTTCTACAAGTTTGTTTAACACACCTGTTTAATTAAGTAGAACTTGTCTGACCTTCTTCTTCTTCTTCGCCAAAACAAGACTGATTTTCAGTGCTAGGATGGATGTGTCTGACTTTGACGGTGGTGTATACTGACATCGCCCCATGACACAGTACTACAACTGTTGGAGGGGGATTTCTGAATTAGCGGGGAAGGCCTGTCGATGTTACTGATCTCTCGTAGCAAATTGAAGAACTAATTTAGCGAAACATTAGACTGATGCGTCCTCTGCTTGCTTCTCTGTGTCCTCTCATAACCTGGCAGGTTTGCGCTAATATCGTTGTCGTGTAGACCGGGCATAAGGCTTCAACAGCTGCTTCGGCCATGGCCATAATGATTACTTTCGTTTCCTTTGAATCCCAATGCCAGTTCAGCGCCAATGGTTTTCATGCTCTTTCTACTGACAGAACTGCTCTATTTGCAATATTTGCATCAATATTGCACTCCGTTGCTAATTTGTAACAATTTCGGGGCACCGAGCTTTGCTCGTATTTATTTATTGACTTTTGATAAACCAAACACAATTCTTTAAAATGATTGGGAAAGTAATAACAGGCACAGTCCAAAACTGTTTCCCAAATTTTGATTTATACACTATAAATAGTCCAGAAAGTAGGTTATGTTCCATACACTTGAATTCAGGTTCAATTATCTGTTCAAACATTTGAAAACAAAAAATATAATTCAGATTATATACAAAACAAATTGAATAACAAAATAACACTCACTAATCACGTGAAATTGTCAAATAATTATCAACTTTCAAAATTATTATATACCTACTCTAGTTTAGGAGGATTATCATGATGTCATGTCAACAAATCAGATTATGTTGATTAAATTTTCTAGCTAGATAAAATTTCTCGCTGATTGATTATGATTACACAGCTGGAAATAATTCTGTCTCTCTCCCACACAGGCACACGCATCTTCTGTTATCGAGAGACGACGAAATTATCATCTGTTTTCCAAGGATAAATTATCCTTTTAATGTCGTTCAGCGAGTTTTCCAAAGAATGAGACCTAGTGCAATCGAATCTTTATATTATAAACCTACTATGTTCCAAATTTCGTGAAAATCGTTAGAGCCGTTTTTGAGATCCGTAAAACATAAATAACCAGATATATAAATACAGAAATTGCTTTCTTAATATAATAGGATTACGTCGTGATTACATATACCCAGTAGTCCAGTGAGAAATGAGAATATATTTCCTTATGTTTTCTTATAAATTCATAGGGTACTCACTCGGACAAGAAATAATCCAATAAGAACTCATATAGAAATTATGCTTTTACTGTGCTAGTCACTTTCACTAATACTGACATTTATGGGAATCCAGCTTCAGACACAGTTTTTATATGAAACCTGAGTCTTTGTTGATATTCGTAATCGTAAAGTCTTCTAAACAAGCACATTTTACAAATCATGTTGCATATTTTCCAAAGAATTGAAAACAATTTAGTCAAAAACACTATAAGTTAATTGGACCGCCCAATAACGATAGCTAATTGCAGGTCTGTTAATCATGCGTGAACAAGCTTTTTGTTTGATAGCAGCTCTAACATTAAATAAACTAGGTACGAACTGGAAAACTACAAATTATATTGATTTTAAAATAAAATAACATCAAATAGAGCGGCAAATAAAGATTAAACAAAAAAGAATCGAAGACTCAAAAGCCAAAGCTCAAATAGCTGTTTTTCACTTGAAGCATTTCGCCAAA
This sequence comes from Nilaparvata lugens, assembly GCF_014356525.2. Taxonomy (NCBI): domain Eukaryota; kingdom Metazoa; phylum Arthropoda; class Insecta; order Hemiptera; family Delphacidae; genus Nilaparvata; species Nilaparvata lugens. The sequence goes on from NC_052507.1 coordinate 46,282,196, forward strand.
CACAAAAAGCTTTTACAAGCATTTTTGGCAGACCTGCAATAAGGTTAGTGGCAGGCCCAAGCAACTAAGATAAAAAGCTAAGATAAGATCAGATATTCTAGTTACCATATATAATTTTTTTTCCTCCTACAGAAAATATGTAACATTACTGTAACTTAATTATAATGTTGAAGACGTTACAACTGTCATGATTGCAAATGGAGTTACAAGAATTAATCAAACCGCTCTATAATAAAAAATATATAAAATTCAGTGAGACTTTCATCAAAGCCCAATTGAAATATTATTTATTTGAGTTCATCATTCAAGAAATATTTTCAAAGCTTTATATCCTTCATTGTTGGTTTCAAGGAGCTTGACATCTTTGCAACGAACTACCTATTTTTTGGTACACACCAAACACCTATAGCAATAAAAGTCTGGATGTCAAAATATTGGTAAAAAATATCATATATTATGCACTGTTATTCAACGGCAGGATCAATTTAATAACCTTTAATAAATTAATTTGTTGTTGGCTGTTTCAGGCCTAGGCACGGATATGGAGACAGGAGAATGGTATTGACATCTAATTGTTTTACAAGAGTATAATGTAGGCTACAGTACCGAACTCATAGTACCGTACCGCACTCGTAGTACTTTAATAAAATTTCACAATTTTTGTAATATATGAATAAGAATTCCACAGACTTATACATTATTACATGGTTCATCGTACTACCATCTACTTCTACTGCCGCATCCACACTATCGCCCAATGCGTACAAGTAATGACGACGATCGCGATAGTGTGAATGGGTGGTTTGCCAGCGTTTGCTATAATTGGCCTTTGCTTGCTATCGCTCCGTTTTTTGTCGAAGGCTACCCAAGCGAAGGCGAGTGGCCAGTCAAGCATCCACAAATGGTCACATTGCACATTGCAGTGAGGATGGCAAGACTAACGTGGCCAAACTTACCAGAATAGCCAGCGACTGAGCGATAGTGTGGACTAGGCATAACATGAGGAAACATTTCAAATAAATTACAAGAGTTCAAAATATTTATGAAAACTGACGTCTAGGCTCATGGTGTTAGTTGAATGTTAGTCTGTTGAATGTTTGTTGAAAGTTGTATGTTATTCTTATAAGAATAAGCCATACGCTTATGTATCAATGTCGCAAAATCATTACCATGAATGAGATCAATGAGTTTAATAAGAAATCTTATATTATTAAAAACACATTTATTCATGTTTTGAAGATTTGTAGAAAATAATACAGTACTATAAAATTAGCAATGAACAAGAATTATTTCGAATTACTAATTATTAGGCCTATAATTATCATTTGCTCTTCAAATGATATCATCTAGTGTTTTATTAATGTGTTCGTACCCAACTCGTAAAAGATATTCAAAGTTACTGTCTTCACGAAGCTCACCAATTTCTTCAGAGCTGAGAATTTCTTCGATTGTTGGCATCCAATCAAGATTGCCATCAAGTGTTATACAAATGTCGGCGAGCTTGAAAAACAAAAGTTCCTGAATAGCAGTGATAGGGGTATTGGCATCCAAATCTGTCCATGAATCCCTAGTGATAGCTTTACACCAGATTTCGTTTTTCAATTCCATCCTTAGTATTTCATCGTCGATATAGAGCAGTAGGTCTAGTGCTTTCTTGAAATCAAGTTCCGAGTTGGATGGATTCTCTTCGCAGATGTAGAACTTGATCAGTTCCGGCGGAGAGAAGACTCTGACATTGTCAAAGTTGTATCCGTAAGCTGTAAGCACTGACTCGGGCAATCCTTCCTGGTGGGAGATGAGATTCAAGCTAGAGTTGACGTCTTCCAGGGTGTCATCATCACCGCCGGCTGCTAGTAGAGCTAGTTTACCCAATGAGATCATCGACTTCTTCCGCGCCAGCAGTTCTACTTCAGAATTTGCCAAGTCAAGCAGAGTGTGAGCAGCTGTTTTGTAATCGTCACTGAAAACCGCATGCAGCCATGACAACGATGGATGAGTGCTAAGTCTATCGGCAAGTATTCGTTGTTTTAAACATTGTTCAACTAAATCTCGCTGTTTTCCTTCTCTCATGTACCAGTTGAAAAGAAACTGTGAAAAATCCAGTTTACTAAACTTGGCCGAGTACTGATTTAGTCTCTCTTTATTACCTATCTTGTCACACAGCTCTACAAGAATCTGAAAGTCACAATATTTCTCAGCGAGTATTGCAGCTCTTTCGAATTCGTCATGATCTAGGAACGGTTTTATGAGATTGTAACGATCAACTTCATACTTATGAATATCTGAGTTGAATTTCTCCGAATCTTCGCGGATGCTCTCAAGGTAACATTTGCGGCCGTCCAAGATAACATCAGCCAAGTTGACTAGCTGGTCTAACAGTTCAGTGTGCATGTTGATGTCTCCCGTAGCACGGACGCCGTTTTCCAATGTCAACTTTTGTTGAGTGATTAGGAAATCGTAGAGACCGTCAGGACCGGCAGAAGCAGTCCACGGCAGATACTCGTTGAAATTCTGAACTGATTGACGGTCGCCAAAAATACTAGACTTCTGCTGTCGGTATTGGATAACAGCTTGTACCGCTTCCAGCAGCACACTGTTGGCAGACAAGATCTGCTGGGCAACATGTTGCGGATTTTGAGACTTGTTAACCAAATCGTCGCACCACCTACATATCTGCTGCAAAGCCTCGTGAACGAAACTCACTTTCCTGAAGAAAATATCCTGATTATTCAGAGCACCAATCGGTTTCATAGAGTGCTTCTTCAACACCTCCTCAATAGCCAAATCAATTTGTGAGGGAAATTTGCTTTGTAATTTGCGTAACACAATTGACGCGATTATCTTTTCAGCATGCTCTGCTAGCATGTAAGTTGTCGCCATTGTCCTGCCTCTACACTTTATTCCACCAAGCTGGTTCCACAGGTTTATATCTTTTAGGAAATCTATGAAATATTCCAAAGCTTTCTGCTTTTCCTCCAACTGGTTTAATATCTGGAGAGAGGTTATGTTAGAGTTGATGTTCAAGGTGGAAGTCGTAGTTTTGGTGTCAGCCCAACGTGGATCTTTGAACGGAATGTCATCAATGATTCCTTCGCTGACTTGAACGATTGTTAGATCAAAAGTGGCGTCAATTTTCAGTGTTGGGCCAGCATCAGGTGGAAAGTGTTCGTGCATCAGTGCTTTGCTGTGAGCAACCTTTTTACTTATGTACAATAGAAGAGCAGCCTTCACCAACTCACAGCTGTCTTTTCGATCACTGGTTGTGGAATTCAAAAGTTCTTCAATTTCGTTGTCGGAGTGAACAGTTTCGGAGACAGCCGTGCAGTCCATGGCAACACTTACGTTGAAATCGTCGGAGGAGTCGAGCGAAATGAAGCCATGCTGGCAGGTGAAGAACACTGGCACCGACTTGCATGAAGTGCCGCCCAGGATGCGAGCACCGTTCAGTTCTATCGGCTCCAATTCCTCGCCGCCTGACGGAGACGCTGAAATAATAACAATTCATTTCATTATATTATAATTCGAATGGAATAAGGTCATGATTAATAATACATCTATTGTACGTAGCACTTGTCCATAGAATAAAAATCCCATTAGTAGGAGATCAATTAGAATCTAGAATAAAAATCCCATTAATAAGAGATCAATTAGAATCAAAGTTTTATTGGGGCACAAACAATCCAAAATGTTATTAAATTATTGAATAAGTCATAGTTATTAAACAGTAATGTATAAGCAATTATCAAGTAAATTTGAAATGAGTAACTATGAACATAACATAAAAGAAAAATACTGTTAATACTTTATAGTAATTTCAGCACTGAGTTCTAATAACATCTCTAAATCAATGCATTTCAAGGACAAGAGTAGCAAGATCGTAATAAAAAACAACAGTGAATTGTATTCAAATTCTGAATTAATGCCTTTGTATTATTTTGTAACAAATTTCTATTTCAAGTAAATGACATTTTAGAGCCCCATTAGACCTGCATATTTTTTGATAAGGTTTTCAATTGTGGTATCAGCTCGCTTGATATGCGATCGCACATATCTGTGTCCTGTTTTCAATCAAATATGTGCATCTTGTAAAAATTGGAGAATTTTGTGTTGTTTCTTTGAATTTGAGCGTTCCTTTGAATGATTAAGTTGATTTTCTTCAAACCAAACATTGAATACCAATTATAAATTAAATACATTTATATGAATTACGATTGTTTCGAAGGAAATCAGTGAAAGGCATCAAGTTTATTTTTTACAAGGCTTTTCTTACATAATTATATACATAGATTTACATTACACAATCTGTAGTTGACAACTCTACGACTTCAAGGAAAACGATAGGAATGCATCAGATTATTTTTTACATGCGAAGTTTAGGGCAATAGCCTGTTTTTCTTTTCCGATCATTGTATTGTTTGTGCTAACTTAAGAAATAAATAAATATACTATGCCTCTAATATGTCTACTGTACACACTAAAATGAACGCAGACATTATTTTATTAGTTGATTCAACTAAAATCCTAAAGTTTGGTAACTCAATAAATAACAACGTTCACAATTTACTGAATATTAAAAAGACTGGATTTTTCACGACTATGATTATAAACGAGACAGCATAGACATCATTTAGAGTTCTAAATGTCATTGATCAAATGTAGATGTCATTGACATCTACCGCAATACAATTTCAATTTACTGAAAACTTCAACAATGACAGAGCTTGAATCTGTTTTCAAGAGACAATACAATTTATGAACCTTGGTTGAAGCTATTGAATGGAAAAGCTAAGAGCCAAACTCACAATGAACAACGACGATGTATCGCTGGTTGTAGATGAAAATTGTGCTTCCAATGAGAACAAACTGGAGAGACCTCTCTTCGGAGGAGCTGCTACTCAGAGACTGGCAGATTTCCGGCGACTTCAACACGTAAAACCAGGATGTTTCGGTAGGAGGAGTCAACCCTTCAGCACTAAGACTCGCTGAAACATAATTAATCTTACTTTGATATTTTATCATGAAATTTGGAAAGTGATTCTAGTGAAACTTGAGATAACCATTTTGAGCTTGAAAAGTTGAAGTGTCAAAGACATAAACTTGAAAAAATAAGTAAAATTCGTCTACGAAAGAATATTAAGCTTTCAATTGGTTTTACTTGGGATAATTATCAACAAATCACAGTCTAAAGCAAAAGATAATTTCTCTTTTATGTGTGAAATAATGGAAATGGAATTGTAGAGAGCATGATAAAATGCGAATAAATCATACATGGTGTTTGTAATATTTCTTTATAAGGAATCGTACAAAATGTTAACAATCGAAGTAAGAAAGAAAGATTTGGAAGTGTTGAAATTGAAATGTTGTTTTTTAGAAACTAGATATCAATCTATCTTCGAAGATATTTGAGAGATATGAATATACATATAAAATATTTTTTCAAATATATATAAATTTTCTTTATCAATGTATCCAACAATATACCATTATGAGTGTTAACATGTACACTGAGGTGAAAAGTCGATTCATCACTGAAGACAACACGATGTAGAAAATCTTCATCGTCATGTAACAACATTTCGTTAGCGAAGTTTGCTATACCGCATTCTAGCAGATTGCCGCGGAAACATTTCACGCACATGCGCACTGGTGCCAACGAACAAAAACTGAGTTGCTCTTTCATTTGACATAATGAAATATGTAAGTATAATGTAATAAATCTTATAAAGCGTTAAAACCCCGATATTCATTTATAGACACCCGGTATATTATAGCCCAATTTATTGAAAATACAACAAGGCAACAAAAACGACTTACGCCCGAATCTGTTCGGATTTTTTCTTCCATTTAGATATATGACTCGAGATTTCTGCTCCAGCATTTTTTTTTCATTAGTTTTTTCATTTTTCAGTGGACTCGCTTAACTTTATTTTGAGTACCTATTCCTCTGTTTTCTTCCTTCCCCCCATTTCTCCCTTCCTTTTTCCTCATAACTTCTCTTCTCTTCTTTGCCTGCCTATTACATGGGAAACCATAGTTGGCTAGGTATCTTCCTCTCTTTTTTTTTCTTTTTTTTTCTCTTCTCCAACACACCCAAACACTAAGCCCATGGTTTTTCATATTTGTAACATTTTATTGTGTTTTATTATTTTCGTAAATCTTTGTAATTTTGTTTTGTCTTGTTTTGTGTGTTTTTAATAAATTGAATTGAAATTGAATTCAAAATCTAAATTTGAAAAGGAACAGAAAATAGTTAAGATGCAATGGTATGTACAGTTCATAGGGTTGAGCTGTATGTACTATTTCATGAGCTGTACGATGTATCATTGAATCACCAAATTTCTCTCAATACACAGAATCAAGTGAAACATATATTAACCAGTTTCAGCTAGATAGGTAGGTATTGCACCTATTCTAAGAAGGGACATTAATAAATGATTTATTAAATGAATTATTTGTTTGAAAATTGTAATGTTAGTATTCATTCAACAGTATAATCTTATTTTTGTTACCTAGGGCATAGTGGAACACTGATTGAGGTCCCATAGCGGCCGCCAAAAGAAGGATGGAAGAATCCATTCTTTGCATGTCCAGAAGGCCTATTTCAATGTCACCATTTTGCAATTCCTGAAAAAATAATGAAATTAGCTCAATGGAAGCTTAAATGAGATAGATGTAAATTAATGAAAACTATGTTATCAAGATTATTCCAGTACAATCTCTTTTATGATTCTAATAAAGTGTAATATGTTCAAAATGTGGAATAGATTGGACTATTTTTAAATCAAATTTTTGAAAATCATAGTAATAATAACATGAATGGATTGAGAAGACTTCATCGCAGAAAGCCACACAAATTAGTTTAGTGCTAGTGTCAGAATGAAAGTGCAAAAGCAGATTATCCTTCATTATATTATGGATGCGTGGAGAATAATTTTAATCGAATTTCCTCAACCAATTTAGAAGGCTGAACCAATAGGTTATACCTCCTTTACGAACATTATTCTTATTAATTCAAGTCAAAATAGAATAGATTATTAGTATCTAATTAGGTGCTATAATAACAATAAAAAACATCAGATAATAATTATAAAATCAGCATTGAGAAAACTTGGCATTGATGTGATTACGAATAATTTTACTCAACGTATTTACTAATATTATAATAATTGAAAAAAATGTCAATTGATAAATAGTGAACTTACAGGAACAAAGATTTGGAATGCTTCTCTGGTGGGCTTGGTGACGTCATATTCGTAGATGAGGCGCTCACAGGCGTTGGCCGACAGTAGCCACTTTTGCACCGAGTATCCGGCAAGAACCAACACTTGCCATTCTGAGCTTCCATCTTTAGAGGAGTAGATTGTCACCATCTTCACTAGTTTCTGAAATATCAATACGATTTATGTGGATGAATATTTTGATGCAGATTCAACTATATTCTCAAAATATTATACATATAAACTATATTATAAGAGTCCGCATTCAACAAATTGTAGGTACAGTAATTACGACTATATTTGAATGATATATAAATGACATGATAAAGGAATCTAGTCAAGCTAGATGTTTACAAAGCTAAAACATGTCCTTTTTGAAAAAATAGAAGCAAAACAAAATACACTCAGCTATAGTGCAATTCATATCAAAGCCAAGGTGATTTGTTATCCTTACCCAAGTCAGTTGCCATAACTCTGGCTAATACAAACTGAGCTAAACAATGATGTCTTTCATCTTGAATGTTTAAGCATCACTCCTATTAGCGACAGTACTAATCTCTGATTCCAACCAACACCATTTTTTCTAACCTCCAAACATGGTCGCGTAAAGCAGCCGTTGTTGTAAAAAGCATTTGTTTGTATTAATGGTTAATTCCTGTTAATAATGATCAATTCTATATCAAATCTATGTTTTATTCGTGAAGAAAAAATATTTTTTCATGATGATTTATATTTATAATGGTGTCATAAATTTTCAGTATATAATTTTTATTATATTCCAGTATATTTAATTCATCATATTTCTTCCTGGCGTACAAACGATTTGGCTACGGTGCGGAGCTAGAAAAGCATGGTGTTATCTGCTTTGTCTAATAACAGACAAGGATATCAAACCAATGTTAATCAAATCAAATAACTTTTTATTCACAAAAACATAATACAAATTTATAAAATTCATTTAACAGTGAATACTCTCCACATAGACTTGAGTCTGTGAGAGGAGAGTAAGTTCTTTCAAGTTGATAGAGATTATGTTCTCATCTTTTGTACATATTATAATTAAAACTATTATAATTGAATTTATTAACATTCTTCAACAAATCAAAGAATATTGACAGTCACTTGTTTCAATTCTTTCAAAAAATTTTAAATTAGTTATGATTTCTCCATGGTGTGTGTGATGAATATAGATAATTAAATTTAATTAAGATAAGTATTTTCATTTGAGTTTATAGATAGGCATTTTTAGTTAAGTTCTGAATGTATTTCACTCCTGTTTGCAGACAAGATTTTTCTGAAGCAAACAGTATTGTATTCAATGATCTGTAATATCATTGGTATAATGGAATTTTTCATGTAAGTGATATCATTGAATAAAACTTGATTTAATTTGATATAAGTATATACAGACATATTATATGAATAGTAGCTTAATGGGTATAGTACTCATCAGAAATTTCGAATTCACTATAAGTTCAAGTTCTGAATGTATAGACGGATTGAATCAGTTGCTCTGCAGCATCCCTGCCAATTTCTAATAACCATCTACTCAAATGTTGCTTGTAGGTGTTAATACTGTAATTAATGTTTACTGTTCTAACTGTTTTAAATGATTGGGAACGTTTCTATACAATATATGACAAATGTATTTACTATTATTTTTCAAGCAGTTATGTAGGAGTCGAGGATGGGCAATACCAAAGTTAATTAGATTTCTTGTATTATGAGTATGAACTAAATTATTGAAAATGGAGTGTTTAATGTAGTATATGTAATTCATATTGAATGAAAAAGACTAAGAAATTGTCAAAAATTTGTATTTTGAATACAATTGTCCAAGACAATTTCTTAGTCTTTTTCATTCAATATGAATAATTACCACAATATCAACTTCTCAACTACACAAAAAGTGAAAAAAATGTAATTCATTAAAACTTGTATGTAAAGCTGTCTAATATTAAAAACTTGAAACTCTTGGTAAACAAGATTAGATGGGTAGCGATAGTCTCGCCTGAGACATGTCTTGATGATTGCTCGCTGTGCTCCAAGGCAAACGATGAGGCTCCACCCCAAGCTATGATACCATACATGAGAACTGACTGGATATATACGTAGTACGCCACCCGCAGTTGATGTAGAGGGAGGACCTCTCTTAGCTGTCTGAAGGCATAATATCATTTTGCGCACTCGCTGCTTGAGTGAAACTGCCTGTGGAGCCCAGCTTAATTTATGATCAATCAGAACGCCAAGGTACCTGTACTGCTCCACTCGCTGCAATACCAATGAATAACTTGACACATACATAAATAGTTCATTGATACTAATGAATAATTCATTTATTAAGTTCATTGTGATAGTGTGTAATAAAAATCACTGTGGAATAACTAAGTATACTTTAACTTTGATTATTATAATAAAAATCATTGTCCATACTCGAATGTTTGTTTAAGTACTTGAAATGAATATACTAAACTGGAACACTTTGAAGAAAAAATCATTTTTACATGGATTTCATTACATTTTATAAGTTTTTGATATAATAAATCCGTTTGGCTTGGATTTATTTTTAAAGTTCTGATATATCTGTAGACACTGAATGATCAATTAGTCTTGGCGTTTTTCACATAATCCACTCATTCAATCGCACTTCTTAAATATTCAAGTCTCTTCACGTTCTAGATAGCATTTTATTGTCGGTGTAGTTGTAGTTGCATTATTTTGCAAGTGAGAAATTTAGATGGATTAACTTAAGGAATGGAGTGAGTTACTAGAAAGGAATTATTGTAGTCAATTTTTTAAGAAAGCATAGCTTCAAGGTAAGGAATGTTTTGGTAAAGGTTTCTTGCAATGCCTATTTAGCTTGGATTTGAATTTAAAGTTCTGATAATTCATATATGTAGACACTGAATGTTCAATTAGTCTTGGAGTTTTTCACATAATCACTCATTTAATCTCATTTCTTACATATTCAAGTCTCTTCACGTTTTAGATAGCACTTTATTGTCGGTGTAGTTGTAGTTGCATTATTTTGCAACTGGAAAATTTAGATGGATTAACTTAAGGAATGGAGTGAGTTACTATTGTGGTTTTTATGGGATGATTTTCAGATGCTTATAACAAAGAATTTATTGCTTTATTTAGTACTTAAACGAACATTCGAGTATGGAAAATGATTTTTATTATAATAATCAAAGTTAAAGTATACTTAGTTATTCCACAGTGATTTTTATTACACACTATCACAATGAACTTTATAAATGAACTATTCATTAGTATCAAATAACTATTTATGAATGTGGCAAGTTATTCATTGGTTATTGCTACAATGTTATCGTCGATGTAGTATTTGATAAATCATCACTCTAAAAAATTTAGAAGCACAATTGAAATGAACTATGTATGCTGTGTCAACAAATCTGTGACTATAAGTATTTTCGATGAAAACTGATGACCACACTAATTCTATGGTACTCTTCCAAGAAAGCTGATGATGTTCAACAATGAGATGTAGTCTACAAGAACTTCCAGAGTTCTGTACTACTACCATTTTATAATAACTATGGCTGAAACACTCTCTTCATCATATCAACTATCATTAAAAAAATTCGTTGTTGAAGAACTATTATCATCCCACCTTCATTATGGAAGATAATTTCGTTGCAGTATACTTATCACAAATAATTCTCGTTTCATCATTATCATCGTTAATGTGTTTTCAGAAAAGAGTAAAATGATGAGCATTATTCATGAATTTTAATTACACAATAATACATGAATTTATCTACAAAACATAATTATTGAATTATTTTGTGTGATGTAAAAAGTTTTGTATATTATTTTGAAGTATCTTATATAAGATTAATTTACCTTGCAACTGATAGATTTAGTGATTACTGTGTCATTAACACAATTTTGTTTATAGTTATTAGTATTACAACATATTATAGTATCCATGAAATATTGTCTGTATATTGTCTAGTATACTGATGTTATTAATTTTTATATTACTATTTGAACAGACAAATTTATCTTATAATTTTATAATTTAATGATTTCATATTATTTCTAGTATTATTAACCGTTTCTCTGATTTTGTTTTATTTGTCTTATGAAAGACAATGATTTACAGTCTCATGTTCTTGTTTGGTTTTGATCAATAAATGAATACTAGTTTCCAATTTATCTTCATATTTGTCTTCAGCCCTATTTCATGAACTCTATTGAAATATTTGTGTATTGTACAAGAGTTGAAGTCTAGAGCATTGATTAGAAGTGCAGGTAACTTCTAAACATTGGTCTACTCACATCTTCAGCTCCGATGAAGCATTATGGTTATGAAATTAGCCTTTGCTAGTTTCAATCTCAAAGGACCTAATGTCTTAAATGGTATCCCTGGTGAGACCATTCAAGACCATTTTTCCTAAACCGGGATTGTGGGTTTGGGTCCCACCAGGGGTACCATTTAAGACATTAGGTCCTTTGAGATTGAAACTAGCAAAGGCTAATTTCATAACTATAATGCTTCATCGGAGCTGAAGATGTGAGTAGACCAATGTTTAGAAGTTACTCGCACTTCTAATCAATGCTCTAGACTTCAACTCTGGTACAATACACAAATATTTCAATAGAGTTCATGAAATAGGGCTGAAGACAAATATGAAGATAAATTGGAAACTAGTATTCATTTATTGATCAAAACCAAACAAGAACATGAGACTGTAAATCATTGTCTTTCATAAGACAAATAAAACAAAATCAGAGAAACGGTTAATAATACTAGAAATAATATGAAATCATTAAATGTTATAAATGGAATTATCTCACCAATATCGCATCTAAGTTTGATGGCATTTTTGGACATCATTTCTGTTTATTATGAGTTCAAGTTGAAATTTACATTATTAACACTTTATAATGATTTTCTCCTACTTTATTTGCCACGTTGAATAAATTTTAAAAGTATTTAATAGATATTTTTCAATTAACTTAGATCCTACAGAGAAAAATATGTTACGTCCACCCTAAAAAGAATCTAAGGAAGTAACCAGACAAAAAGCTAGTCAAGATCAAGATCAACTGCTTGAGTCATAAAAATGCATCACGCAACAAAACAATACAATAATCAATGTAATTATTTAACACAATCATTACTAATAATAATATGTGGCAAACTTGTATCTTGATTATAATATTCATTTGTTATATTCAAACATAACCTGTATCGAGTATTCAAATTGGTATTATGGTGGCATTGTTTTTAAGCGGCAATTTCAAATATACAGGATTCAAACATCTGAGTTATTTATTGTATGATTTTCTAATATTACAGTGTGCTTCCCTGAATCACACCGTAATCTACATTGTCCATATCACTGGAAATATTATTAGTACAGGTGGTCTGTTTCCGTTCATATAGATAGCTTTGAAACCATCGCAGTGTCACACCTCTGACCCCACAGCATTCCAATTTCTGCAATAGTTTTGGTCGGTTCACAGCATCAAACGCCTTGGCAATATCAAGTAGGGCAATAAGTACATTATTACCCTCACCTACCTTTAGCACTATTTCGTTTGTGATATCGAACAGAGCATTGGAGGTATTCTTGTTTAATCTGAAGCCATACTGATTGGGAACTAACAAACTGTTTGATTCTAAATAAGCCTGTAATTGAATTTTAACCATTTTTTCAAGAATTTTGGAAAATACACTTAACATTGAAATGGGCCGAAAATTATTGTTTGAAGATTTAGAGCCGGATTTAAAAATGGGAATGACCTTGGCAATCTTGAATGCGTTTGAGAATTTGCCTGTTCGAATACTTTCATTAATAATGTAGGAGAGAGGCTCGATCACAGCATGTATGTGTTCTTTTATAAATTTAGTATGGATGCCATCCTGACCCGGAGCAGAGCCTCCTCGCATATTCTTGACAATTTTGTAAATGTCAAACCGTGTCACAGGTTGCAACTCGAAAGTCAAGTTGGTAGAATGATCTACATCATTCACCAATAGTGGACTATTAGTCGGTTCACAGCATCAAACGCCTTGGCAATATCAAGGAAGGTAATAAGTACATCAATAGATTCTGAATTTATAATATGTATCTGTCAATAGGTTCAATGCTAATGAGGTGCTGACTTTATAGGTACTGACCGTCTCCATAGTCTGTGTGCTCTGCGCGCCGAAAATGTAGTTGGACATTTTGCGCGAGAAGCCGCCGATCCAGCTGTGCGGCACCTTGAGCGGCCGACAGAGCAGCGAGGTTGGCTGCGGCGTGACCAGCACGAGTGTGGCCGAGGTGGTGGCCAGCAGGACACCCGTTGGCAGCAGCAGTCGCAGACTGTCGCACTCCTCGCCCTGCAGCGAGGCCATGCATGACGCCTCCACGCAGCTGCTCTCGTGCGCCACCGACGGCCAGAAGCGAACCAGGCCCTCGGGCGAGACGGCAATGCAGCTCGGCATCTGTGGGCCGATGAACATTTCATTATTCATTAAAAAAACAAAACTATACACGAGGGTCATTTTTTCAACCTCCGATCTCTTATCATAAGCGACGGACAAGCGGTAGGAGGCGATTTTCACAGAACTGAACAGCTTATCATACCCACCAAACCATCTGTAATCGATGCGGCCAGATCGCCAATATTGTTGTCGAGTTAAAGACCCACAAACATGACCGCCTCACTTGAGTCTGCCGCCAAGTGCTAGTTATGTAGCGTTATTGGTTTTTGCAAGCAAAATGCAATAGTTCAGCATAAATCTAATTGAGAATGATTCAAGATTACGCAGGAAACATCATGAGTGATGATTTTGTGCGTGAATGGTGTCAAAAATCAAAGAAATTACTTGATCACTTGAAACCTGACTTGGCCAATAGTAACTATACATTTGCTCAAACACAAGACATGACTTTGAGGGCAGAACTTCCTGATTAACGAGGAGCTCCAAAGCAACTCCATAACGCCACCTAATGATAGCCCAACTCATTTGGCGGCAGCGTTTTTATTCTTCCTGAGGGTGATGCCCACATGAGCTCTAGGCTTGTGAGTGCGTAATGAGGCGGATGATAATGAGAAATGAATTCGATTCAAATTCAAATTCATTTATTTGCCATAAATAATACAGATTGATAAAATAAATATTCTAACTTACAAAATGGCACTACCGGCAAAGAAAACTTGTGCGCCGGCAGTGAATTCGAACAACTAGGTACAGCAAACATGTCAATAGAAAGAAAAAGAGCTTATTCAAACCACTAGAATAAATAAAATTATGGAAACCAGGTCACATCTCAATACTTACAAACGATAAGACAAAGTAACAAAATCACAAGCAAATGACAGACTCAAAAAGACCAATTCAAGGAAGCAATGACAAATAATATTTTTTAAATTTATAACACAAGAATGAAACACTACATAATGGATATAGATAATTTGAAATAAGCATTTATCTCAATCCAATCCAGTATAAGATTCATTATGGATTTTGTAATTCTATTAATAATGAATTCAGTTGGGAATTTATTTATAAACAAGTAACACTGATATTCAAACTGACGTCTACATACACTTAAGCTGGTAAAGTCAATATCAAATTGTAATGGATTAGAGGGACGCAAATTATATGGATTATTCCTCAAGTTGAATGTATAACTATTCTTATGATTGAATAATATGATTCTTTTAACATATGTTTGCCTCACTGTAAGCACCTGTAATTCTTGAAAAAGAAGTCTACTAGGGTACAATCTTGGTCTGCATAATGCAGCTCTGATAAGGTGTTTCTGTAATGTGAATAATTTGTTTATATGGATATCATAAGCAGCCCCCCATATCTCAATTCCATATTGGAAAAGTGATTGCGCATAAGCATAATAAATATTTTTCATTATTACATAATCAGCTATTTTATTTAGTTTATAAAACTTATAAATTAGATATTTTAAGCCGTCTGCACATATATTCAATATGAGTATCCCATTTTATATGATCATCCATCATTATATCCAAATATTTTAAGGATTTCACCTTTTCAATACAAGGGCAATCACAATCCACATGATTTAACAAAGCGTGAGAATGCATTTGTAAAGACAAGGTTTGTACTGGTTGACCTATTTCAGTAGGAGAAAGTCATAAATTTAGTCTTCTTCAGGTTGATGGTGAGTACATGTCTATCAAACCATGATTTTACAATTCTCAAGCCCTCATTTGCATTGTTATATACATCTCCCCATGACACACCAGAAAAAACAAGAGCCGTGTCATCAGCAAATGAAATTACTCTGCAGTTAGGTATTTTCAGATTCAAAAGGTCATTAACATAAATCAAAAACAGCAATGGTGAAAGGACTGTGCCTTGAGGAAGACCAAATACAGAAAGATTTCTCAAACTTATTTTACCATTAATTGTCAAATATTGAGAGCGATCCGTTAGATAACTCGCAAACAGATCGTTTGCTATGCCCCTAACTCCACAATTATGTAATTTTTGCAATAGTATTTTGTGTGGTATGGAATCAAACGCCTTTGCAAGGTCTAAAAAAACTGATAGTGTTTTATGCTTGGATTTGAAATTGTTATTTATGATGTTAGTTAAGTGGAGAACAGCATCAACAGAGAATGAACCTACAGCTTTAGATTGTTTCCAAAGCGATTTCATGGAGAGGGTTTTGATAGGCATATGAAAAATGACCACGAAACGCCTTTTGGAGGGTATGAGAAATACCTCAATATTCACGGCAATTATAGTGAAGAATAATCATAAGTGTAAGTTACTTTTGGTGGATAATTTATTCTTTCGTATGCATTCGTCTTTTATTTATGACCAATAAGCGGTTGAAAAAATGACCCTCGTAATTTTTACTTGTAGATCAACATATATAATAGCATTCAGATTTGATTCACTTCATAAATATTGTATGAGGTAAATAGCGTTAAATATTTCAATGCACAAATGTTGTAGTCATTTGAGCTCTAGTCATGACTCATTCAGTCATTTTGATCAATTGAACTCTCTGCAGCATATCAATGAATACGTTAGAAACAGGGTGACGAATTTTGTCCTTCAAGGATCATGCATGAATTCATGGGTTCATGTACTCATCACGGTTCTTGGACGATCCATTTGCAAACCATTAAAACTAATTACTTGAGATAATCCCAAAGGGCGTTGAATCAGGCAATCGAGCCGTCCAATGAATTGCCTCTGGGCAATTTTCTCAAATGGAAAAAGTATATTAGAATTATATTTATTGTCCTCTCATTTACAAGAAACATTGATCATTGTTACAAGAATACAGTCAACAAAACAAAAGTATATACAGCTGAAACGCAAAATCACAAAAAGTCAACATATTTTTCGAGACATAACTTTACAGTATATTCATGTACATTTGTACCAACCTCACATGGACTGAGAAATGTTATAAAATTTAAATACATTGTGAAAGTTTTCATTAAAATTCAGTAAGTGGTATAAAAAATATTTCAAATATCCAATGAAAGCTATATAAATAGAACAAAGGACTTCTGCTACTGCAAATATTGACCGAAGAACTAAATATCAGAAGGATATTTGAAAAATTAAACTGTCCAAATACTTCAGTTTCCTTTTTCAAATTACCTTGTACTACTGTATTTAATTCTTCGATCAATATTCTGCTTTTTATATATTCGGACAATAAATAAGTAGCAGAGATCCTTAGTTCTATTTATATAGCTTTCAATGGATATTTGAAATTATTATTATACAGTAATAATATTCCAGCAGTTGGTTAACTACAGTTTCTAATAAATCTTCCATCAGTAAGTGGTGTTAGAAGATGAATTGATGTAATAAGAACTTACCTCATACTGAGAGACACTGTTCAATTGAATAATTTTTGATTGATGGTATTGTTACCTGGTTGCCAGCAGTGGTGTATACAGCGACGAGATGCGCGCGATGCGCGAGGTCACTCTGAGGCAGGGCCAACTCGCGGCACTGCGTGTTGGTGAGTCGACGACCGCTGGCCTGCCACACGAGCAGTCGGCGGCCACACACCAGCCAAGCCCATCCCTCGTTCGACACGTCCACGCTCACCACGGCTGAACCTTAACACAAACCACACAATTCCAACATCAGCTACAATGTGTGACAATACTACAATGCTGCTCGTATAATACCAAACAATGTGTGGCAAAACTAAACATTTCATCACTTTGTAAAAAAATATGTGTCAACTTGATTAAGTCACGGAAAAAGGTTGAAATTGCAGCTGCAGTGTAAAGGCAGGTGATCTTTTCCTCTGAACACAAACCACACCAGCTAAAATACGTTAAGCTAATATGACACAACAACACTGACATGTTTTACAAATATTTTTACAATGCAATTATAATATAGATAAAGTATCATGATGGAAAAAAGAACTTCAGAAGCTTAACAGCTGTGGTTGAAGTTCTACACTATTGTTATTGTACTGACGTGCTACCAATTTATCCTAACAGGTTGGATAGCATTCACCTATCACCTTAGGAAAGTCATCGGTTACTAATAAGCTAATATCTTGATATATCATGAATGGATCTAATGCTTGTGAATAAGAAATCCAGTTCAGAGCAAATTAAATTATAATTTATTAAAAAATGATTCCAAAATTTCAGTTCACACCAGAACAAATAATCATACATGGATCGAACATAGATTGAACATGATTGAGGTTACTAATATGTTTGTTCTGTTCATCAAAACAGATTCCAACAGCTTTCACAAAAACTCAGAAATTATTACTTCAAAATCAAAATTAAAATATATAACTTATAGATTAAGAATACTTATCTATCGTTTACAGGTTTCAAAACAGTCTTATGGCTTTCAACATTAATCGAGAAATTCAGCACAACATGAAAAGAAAAATTGAAATCTACATTTCATGTATGTTCAATAACATCAATAAACTTTACAGAAACATTTAGATCACAAATAACACATCTTCAATTTCAATTATTTAGGAAAATTTCAACAGAAGCCAACACTCCTAACATAAACCAGCCATTAAAAAGTTTGAGAGACAAGAACAAGAAGCCTTTCCGGTGAAACCGAGACATGTCATCATCGATTGCCAATTAGAAAAGAACACAAGTCTACAAAGATTGTATCTATTTTTTTTCAATAAAACTTCATTTTTAAAGTTATTTTAAATTTAATTAACCTTTATATTGTTTAGAATTATCTGTTTATTCAGAAATATAACTTTGTTACAGTGATTCAGTGGAATGTTCAACACTAGTATATATTATGATAAATTCCCTGTGAAAAGTTTAGTCCATATATTGATTACACTGATATTTGCTATCAAGTTTTATTAATATTTTGAATATCGAATTGCAGATTCAATTTTAATTGAGAAAAAATGTAATATTACAAATACCCCCCTCTCGACATAAAAAATTTTACTGTTTGAGAATTTAAAAAAAATTAACATTACATTGTAACAAATGGAAATTGTTGAAATTAAATTTGAGAACAGGAACAATTTTTTCTACACAAACATTACATGTCAACTTATAATTGAAAATTATTATAAAAAAGTCATCAATAGCATTTGTTATATATTTCCAAACCATATTTGAAAGTATTGAATATAAAAATTATTTTTTATTTAGCTTTATAATTCAAGGAAATTATCACAACAGAAAATTTAATATATTTGAAGAATAATTATTGAAATTTTACATAAGTTTTATAGAAAATTTAAATGTTATTGCATAAAAATTTAGTATGTTGAACAGAATTTTTTGGATGAATTGATGAATTGTTACATTTAATTTTCACATAAAATTGCAATAAATTAAAAAAATGTAATTTCTTTCACTGTTGATGCGGTTGATTTTTTTATCCATGCGAATTTTGAACAGTCCATTTCTTTCACTGTTGACACGGTTGATTTTTTTATAGATGCAAATTTTGAGAATTTTGAAAACAGTCCATTAAGGCACTCAGTATGAATTTCAAGTTAAGTGTGACTCCAGTGTTGGGCTGATCTGGATACGTGTAGACATCTATTAGCATGGCCTCATGCTTGTAGTCGACTGATGCATGCCAAGCTTGATACAGGTGACATCTGTTAGCATTCCCTCATGCTTGTAGTAGACGGGTGCATGTCAAGCTCACTCAAAGTCACGTAAATTGTGTATCATACATACAGTATACATTTCAGGCTTGAAATGACAATGTAACTTGTTTTTTGGAAAAGAGATAGACGCTGCATACAGGATTAACTTAGGTGAGGATTAAGTTAGGTAGGGTTTGGTTTTTTGATATTTTCAGCTTTCAAGGTGTAGAGTTCAGCATACAGGATTAATTTAGGTGAGGATTTTTTGTTTTGAATCAGTTTCTTTCATGATACAGTGACTGTTATTTGAGTTTAAAGTTGCAAACTTGGACATGGATGGCAATTACCTCCAGGTAATGTAGTAGTGCAGAAGCTTGAGTTGCGTAGTCAGCAATAGGCGTAGTCATTGGTGTCGACATTGGCGTATCATTGGCGTTGGCAATCCATTAATGAGTCACACCAGTTCGAAAATCACCCAAATGTTCTTAACACTCTTCATGGCATTCACTTGTGTTGTAGATTTCGAGATTCACGCGATAATTATTTTGAAGTTAACGTCCATGCTGTTCCTGTTATTTTAAAATGCTTATAAACTAAAAAGAAAAAATCATTAGGCTACCAATACAATCTAATGCACATACACGTTATTTACAAGTATGTAATCAGTATAAAAATGAAATTTATTAACATCTTATTATACAGTCAGCAATACATAAGTTGTGAATTTTCTTTAAATTCAATAGAGACATGAATTACAAAAAAATTAATAAAGTATTTAATAATTTCATTTCCATTTATTCACTGTTCAAATAATAAAATTTAATCCATTCTTAAAAAAATTAGAACATAATCAAATACATGTTACATAAATGTCATAACACTCTGTATCATTATCAAAATTGCAAAAAACATCAGATCATCACAACAAAATAATTTTACTACATACTTCAATATATTCAAACAGTTGGTCTTCCACTAAAAACCATTTCATAATACAATATATCTGCATTTCATTTATCATTCAATATAACATTTCAAATATAGTATTTCACATTTATGATTTATCATTCAGGGTTTCAAAGTTATTTATGTAGACAAATTTATAAATTTTCATTTTAATTTTGTTACATAATTTATAAAAAGCAATTTATTCAATATTCTTAATAATCGTTTGTTGGATACTATAGTTTATTTCGACTTTTCAATGTTCTAAACACAAACTACATTTCATGACAAAACTTTAATACTAATCATTAAACAAGAAATCATTCAAAACATCAATAATATTTCGCTTCAATGGCAATCAACATTATCAATCATTATTTTGCATCCATGGCAATCAACATAATTAATCATTATTCTGCATCTATGGCAATCAACATAAGTAATCAACACAAAAAATATAATCTCATTACTGCCTCTCTAAGTCATAACCTTCTGGTCATTTCTTCTTTAGGTAATAATGGTTTTCCATCTCAAAAACAATCATATACCAGCAAAATACTAATCATCAAACCCCACTAAAAATTCTACATACACCCCAGCATCCATTTCAAACGATAATTAATCATATCAAAGTTTATAAAGAAAAACAGTTTTAAAATTTAGAAAAAAGACATCAATTTAATATTCAATTTTAGAAGAGAATCAAACTTCAACTCATTTCAATTAATAATATGACAAAACTTTTACATTCAATAATCTCATCATTATTCAAATTGACTTTTTATTTATCTTGCACATTTCTTATATATGACAACAAAATTCATTAATACTTTCAAATTTTGAAGTTTTTATTATTATAAAAAAGAATTTATACATCAGATAAAATTTCAACATTTTCTAAATTGAACCATTCATTTTTCATATAATTTATGAATTTGAAGACTGTACAATAACTACAAACCATTTCAACAATATAAAGAAAATCAAGATGGAAAATTGGTAAATAAGTTTCCCAAAAAATACAAATAAGAGAAAAAGGAAAAATGGGTAAATAAATTCCCTAAGTAATACAAGGAAGAGAAAGATTAATTAGAGCCTATCCTACATGTCAGTTGAAAACTTTCATAAGGAAGTATATTTAATCAAATATACTACTATGGAATTTTGTAGATTCCAAGTATGACTCTAATTTGTTATAACTGTGAGCTATCACTCCCACAGAAACAACTGGTGAAGGAAAAAGATATTTTTACTATTGTGACTGGGTGGAGAGTTTCTAGATGTCTGTGAGGCAATGTGATAGCAGACTCTAGTATCGGACAACAAAATCAAAAGTATGCAAAAGTTTTTACAAACATTTGATGTTGCAGTCTTAAGGTTTTTATATCGCAAACAAGTGGGTCAGATAATCGAGTCCAGCCATATGTGGTTCACGCCCACACCTCTAAAAGAATCACACTTACTTGTCTACCAAAAATCCAAAGTATTGGACAGAAAAAAATAAAAAATGCATAATGGGTTAAAAGCCCAGAAGAAAACTCATTCAATTCAATTCAAAAAAGATTTTATTTCAAAGAAACATAATAAAAAACAAATTCCGCTGTACAAAATAATCATACACTTGACAATGAATAAGGTACACTGAAAAGAGTCTTAAATTAAATACAAATTAATATGAATAGGAAATAAAATTTTCGCATAGGCATTGCTGCCTGTGTGCGAAAATGAGTCCAAGGTAGGTATCTTTATTGGTTACTCTTGTACATATATACTTATTAACTTATTATTTTTTACTCATTTACTAATAACTACAAAAATGATAAAAAATTAAATGAAGGAAAGAAATAAGCCCCATCCCCAATCGTTCCCTATCAAAAATTGTATTCGTAAATATGTACTAATTTTACATATATAAATATATATAAAATGGTACAGTAATAATTATATTATATATGTATTAATAAATAAAATAATTATTCCTATTTAAGCTGTACTAAAAATGAATCACCTGCCCACTCTATCCCAGTCCCCGATTAACCCCCCAAACCCCGACCCCAATTGCAGAAGAAGAAACACAGAAAAACTCGGCGAAACACATTCACACAAACACACACACACACACACACACACACACACACACACACACACACACACACACACACATGAAGCCTCAATAGGATTATTTTGATTAAAAAAAAAATATTTTTTAAGATTGTTTAATAACAATATTATTTTTAAGACTAAACTGAATTCATCTAGATTACAATCTAGAATCTGTACTCCGAAGTGATCAATCTCTCACAGCACTCATCTCTTCCAATACTCGAAATCCACCTTTTGACAGCTATTTTAAATGAAGATATCGTATAGTTGGCGAAATCCGCTGGAGCTATTGGAAGATGTTTCACCAAAACGTGAGCTATATAGTAGGAGTTGGTAATAAATATAGTTCTATATACTCTAGGCATTTGAATATTATACTGTACTGCTCTCCTAGTTGCATGACTATGTGTAATGGTATTGAATATGCTAGCATGATTCCTGAATATGTACGATGCCAAGGTTCTAACATATAATTGTCTGACATCAAGCACCTTCATATCCTCAAACACTGCGTTGGATGGGTAATCTCGACGCCTTCCAAGTGCAGATTTTATTATAAGTTTCTGGGTGGTGAATAGTGGGTTCAAAATAGATCTGTATCCTCCTCCATAAGCTAGAATTCCCCCTTCAATAATGGACTGTACAAACGCATAGTAGATTGTTTGGAGTTCATTCCTATTCAGATATTCTCTGAGTTGCCGAAAAACATAAATCATTTTTCTCAGTCTACTGTTCAGATAAGCAACATGTGCAGTCCAATTAAGTCTGTTGTCCAGAATGACACCCAAATACTTGTAAGAGTTCACCTTCCAACCGATGCACAGGCACAAGAGTCATTTTCAATGTTCCCACATGTATGGAGTTTGATTCCTTCAACTGATGTGTCACTTGAGTCCCGAAGGGAAATCGGCATTATCTTAGTCTTGCTAACATTTAGTGTTAGAACATTATGGTCAAACCATGACTTCAAAGTGGCTAAATCACATTTTGCCCTATGCAGTACAGTTTCCCAATCAGGTCCCCTAACAAGGACAGCAGCATCATCCGCAAAAAGGTAGATCCTACTGTTTAAGTTCACTTTTGCAAGGTTATTACATAGATTAAAAATAATAATGGACCCAAGGTGCTACCCTGGATAACTCCATATTCTACCTCTTTTAACTGACTGTTTACTCCATTTATGACAGTTAACTGCTTGCGGTTACTAAAGTAGGACTTGAACCAATCAAGTGGAACTCCATTTATCCCCATAAGTTCCATCTTTTTAAGCAATTTTCCTCTATCAACGGAATCAAATGCTTAGCCAAGTCCAAGAATATTAGAGCACTCTTTTCATTGTTACCTATAGCCAAATTCAGGTCTCTAGTTATAGAAAAGAGGGCATCTGAGATATTTTTTGATTTTCTGAACCCATATTGGGAGTTAGTTAGTAATTCATTACTTTCAATGTATCTTGTTAATTGATCTTTTACTATTTTTTCAAGAATTTTGGAAAATATGCTAAGCAGGCTGATTGGACGAAAGTTTGAACTCTCTCTAATATCTCCTGACTTGAACAATGGGACTACTTTTGCTATTTTGAAAGCATCAGGAAATATACCAGAGGTAATGCTTAAGTTGACAATATGTAGAAGCGGAGCAGATAAACTGTCAAAGTTAGACTTCAGAGTATCGGAAGAGATACAATCATAGCCAGGAGCCGAGCCGCCGCGCAGGGAGTTAACATAGTTGCGCAATTCAGTATTATCTATAGTGCGAAGGTTGAATCTACTGTGCACTGCATAGTCTGAGTCATTGACAACCGGTGGGCCAACAGGGTTAATTTTGCTAGCTAGACTACTTCCCACGTTGGAAAAATAATTATTGAATTCATCTGCAACCTGTTTTCTTTTGTCTTCTAAATATGTCTTACCTGATGTATACTGGTCCAGTGGAAAAGGGTCTTTGTTTTTTCTCTTACCTGAAATTTCATTTACTGTTTGCCAAAAAAGTTTAGGGTTATTTTTTGAGACAAAAATTTTAGATTTGTAGTATTGGATCTTAGTTCTCTTTATTAACGAATTCAAGTGATTTCTGTAAGTAATGTAGTAATTTTTGAGTTGTTGATTGAAGGGTTGATTTCTGAGCTGTTTACTTATTTTATCCCGTTCTCTAATAGAGCGTAATAAACCGTCTGTCATCCAGGGCTTTAATTTTACCTTTCTGTTACTACTTTTTCTGTTTTTGTAGGATTTACATATGAATTCATCTAGTGTGGAGAAAAACAAATTGCATGATGAATTTATGTCTTGAGAACTAGTAACATTACTCCAACACACTTGCTGATTAACTCATGAAGAGTTTTTTTGTCAATATATTTATCTTCTTTTTTTGATGAATTGATTCTTGGGAATGAAATTTCTAATACAATACTGAAATGGTCGGTTACATCAGTCATGACTACCGCTGTTTTTAGACTATCACAGGTCTCGTGTCTGACAAAGATATGGTCTATGCATGACTTACTGTTTCCTTGTACCCTCGTATATTTATCAATGCCGCTCATGAAACCATTTTCATACAACATATCAAGATATCTTTCTGTTTTATTATCTGCTTGTAGTATATTGGCATTAATGTCACCCATCAGAATACAGAAGCTATTTATATTGAAAGAGTTATAATAGTTATGCAATGCTTCGGTGAATTCATCCAGATCACTGTCGTGAGTACGATAAACCGAAATAAGGTTTATATTTTTTCCCTGGAATGATATATCTATACTTAAACCATACACGTGGGCCAGCTCCATCTGTCTACATTCATTCACACTCACTCCCTCCCTCACATACACAAGCACTCCATCATTTCTGTTTCTCCATCCGCTTGTTTTGAAAACCCTGTAACCCTCTAATTGAATACCCGCCGTATCATCCCCCAACCAAGTTTCTCCCAGCATTATCACATCCCATATTACGTTACTTCCTTGTAGATAAGCTATGAAGCTATCGAAGTTTTTATTGAAGCTTCTGATATTCAAGTATATGAACTTTAGGAAATGTTCACCATTGGAAAAAACGTTATTCACCTCAGAAGCTTCAATACTTTTACATTCAATATGTCTATATTCATCCAGGTGAATGTCCCTGAATGTCATAGAAGAATATATTAAAGAATAAACTAGTTAGGGAAGAACACGAAGAAAGAATTTATGGTGATAAGAAAGATAATTGGAACCCGACCGATAACGGCTCAACGACCAATGCGACCGTTGAAGAAAAGAAAAAAAAACCCCTACCTCGCTCAGCCCTCTCAAGAAATAATATAATAAAGACCTACAAACCCCAACCAAAATTGTATAGAAAAAGAATGTAAATATGAAGTAATAAATAAGAGACATATCTATTGATCATGAGTTAAGGAATTGTAAACAAAATTGAATAAATAAAATAGATAAACCGCATAAATTGATTACATGAACAAACCCACCGGCAGTGATAATTAATAATGTACTCAGAATAAAAGAGAAAAATGAGAGATATTGATTTATATAATTATTAGGTACTCATAATAACTTAGTTAATATACTATATAACTTAGTTAACTTAGTATAATGTCTAAAGACCAGTCTAGCAAGAAGAAATGGAAAAATAACTCGAAACAATATTGATCTATCAAGAGCTGCAAAGTGATATCATTCATTTTAAAAATAGAAATCAGCGTTTGTTCTTTCATGAGATAATTCTCCTAATTCTTGCTTGTAACAAGATAATTATTGCGATAAGGCATCAGCTGCAACACTATATTTTATTAAGAAGCAATTATTGCGAGTGATTGAAACTTATATTACCGTATGATTCTGCCAGTAGATATTTGATTTCAGCAATTCAAGACTATTAATACGGTAGTACTTACAATATTAATTTATATAACAATCCTTAATTTCAATTTATCAAGCAAGTAGAAAAAACAACTAATTTAAAATAATAAATAAAATAATACTATAACCTAATTACATATGGCTTATGGCACGATATGCAATGAAAGATGAGAAAATGGGACATAATTTGCTCTGAAAAACCTAGTTACCTAATATGATACCTGACAAAAATAGACGTAATTAAAATATGTAATACATGATGAAAAAATATACCGCAAGCACACAATTATTTACACTACAATAGATAGATTTTAGAGAAGTTAAGTTTCATCAACAATTAAAGATTGTGAAAATAAGCTACAATTTCAACTTCTAATATTATTTCAGAAGAATACAAATTTAAATTTACAAATTCAAATGACTATGGACAAGATTGGTTAAGATATGCATAATAGAAGAAATTTACTGAAACTTTCTGTAAAAATTACAGAGACCAATGAATGACTGCAATTGTTTCAAATTTTGTGGAATGGGAAATTTCTGAATAGCATCTAGCTTAGAGTCATCTGCTGCAATACCATTTTTACTTATAATAAAACCCAAATACCTTATCTTGTCTGCAATAAATTTTAATTTATTTAGTTTCAATTTCAAGTTACTTTCCCTTAACTCATTGAATAATAATTCAATTCTACTGATATGTTGTTGAAGAGATATACTAGAAATGGCAAGATTGTCAGTATAAGCAATAGTAAACTCACAAACCTCTTCACCTAGCATTTTGTACAAGAATTTGATAAATTCAGATCCACTAATATTCAAACCAAATGGTAGATGTGTATATTGATAAGTCTGACCAAAAACATTGAAAGCTTCATATTTTTTACTATCTTCAGTTGATTTTACCTGACTGAAACCTTGAGTGAGATCAAAACTGCTAATGTAGTTGCACTTATTGAATCGAATGAGTAAGTTATCTATTGGTTCAGTTTCTGTAAAATCTTTTATTATGTACTTATTTATCTCTTTTCTATCTAAACATAATCGAATTTCATTATTTGGCTTTTTTACCACTACCATAGGGCTTGTATATTCAGAGCTACCTGGTTCAATGATTTTCTGATCTAACATTTTCTTTAATTCTTTCTTAACTTGATCTCTATACTGATATGGGATCGGATAACTCTTATCTAATTTCACATTATCTTTCATTTTAAGTTGACATAAATAATCTTTTGCAGATCCAGGACTATCAGAGAAAATATCTTTATTAGTTTCAAATACTTCAATTAATTGGCTTACCAATTCAGGAGATTCACCACTTAGTTGTAATCTTCAATTATCAATCTGCTGATTCCATAAAGTATCAAACGTTTCTTGGTTTCTTTTTATGTTGACATGAAAAAGTCTATTGTACTTCAAGGTATCCTTTTTTATAAATGGAAAACAACAATCTTTCAATGATCTCATATTTTGATTAAAATCAATAACTGCTCCAGCATCTTTCAAGAAATCACAACCCACCAAAATATCTACATTTAAATCTTGAACTATAAGAAAAACTATTGGCAATTCTATCTTATCAAATAATACTTTAACATAATCTGTTTATTTACCTTCTTATGTCTCATACCAGTAGCTACAACTATACTTACATTAGGAGCTGGTACTAAGTTCAACTTGAGATTGTTTTTCTTCATTTCATCAACAAGTTTCTCATTAATTACATTTACCTCAGAGCCAGTGTCAATAATCATTTGATATTTCTTATTGAAAATTTGTACTTCTATTTCTGCTAAATCATATCCAGTAGGTGGAGTGTTCTCTTGTTCCTCCAATAGTTCATTAAAAATACAACCTACCATGTATGGTTCTTCTTGACAAACAGTTACAGATTTATTCATAGCTTCACCTACCTGAATTTCTGGAGTATGTACTATATTAACACTTGATTCTTTAATATGACTTTCTTGATAAATAGGTATTACTTCATTACTTAAATTTTTACAACTATTTTCTTGCATATGAATTTGACTGATTAATTCTGGCTTTCTAATTTCTAATCTGTTTGAAGTTGCAGATTCAAAATTTATTTTATTTATGTCTACTGCTATATCAAAATTTGACCTTTCCTTAATTGGGAGAACAGGGCTGTCATTTCGTCGTCCCCTTTTTAGTTAAAAGGAACATTCTGTCTTGGACGATTTGCATTCATCTGATTTGAAGTTTGAGCAGGCATATAACCTGGTGGTGGGAGGCTGAAATCTAACTGGTAGTTGTTAGCTGGTCGATTTGAATTAAATTGATTTGAATTCACAAGTTGATGATTTCTATTATCTCTGAAATTATTCTGAAAATTTTGATCTCTATGACCATTATTGTTTGGTCCATTTTGGTACATTCGATTTTGGAAATAATTCCTACTTCCTTGATACTGCTTGTTATTATCATGAAACATTACACCATTTGAATTCTGAAATCTATTTCTATCATCCCTAGGTTCACTCTGATGAACCTAGCTGAGTTGCTCAGCTCAACATTGAAGGAATTTCTAGATCAAAGGCTGAAATATGTGGAGAGATGATGAGGGACCTCAAAATAGATGTAATACTCCTTCAAGAGACACATGTTGCTACAAATGCCGAGAGCAGGCTAAAAATCCCAGGGTATTCTTTGATCAATTTTCTTCTTCATGACAAGCATGGTCTTGCCACATATATTACCCAGGACAAGGCCATGCTATGTACAGCTGTGGATGGAAACTGCCATTTGATTGGGATAAAATATGGGCACACAACAATTTTTAATGTCTTCAAGCCTCCCTCAGAAAGGTGGAGTACTCCTCTATTACCGGCTGCAGAACACCCATGTATATATGCAGGAGATTTCAATTCACACAGTCCACTATGGGGGTACAGTCATGTCAATGCTGATGGAGCAGAGTTAGAGCAGTGGATGGAGGGAGCTGGCTGCTTCCTGGTCTTTGATGCAAAACAGAGCCCTACTTTCCATTCTGCACGCTGGAGAACAACATCATCACCAGATCTCTGTTTTGTGACATGCTCTGAGAATGGTAGGCCACTGATGACTGAGAGAACAATAGAATCCCGCTTTCTAAGAACCCAGCATAGTGTCGCAGTCATTGAACTTGGATTGGTGCTGCCATCTATCCAAAACCGAGAAATGCCAAGATGGAATCTATGTAGAGCGGACTGGGCCCACTTCACAGAAGTGATAGAAACGACTGTTAGCAGAATCCCAGTGTCTATTGAGAATTATGATTTTATTATGTCTATTGAGATTCACCAAACTGATTTATGTGGCGGCTAAAAGATCAATGCCAAGAGGTCATAGGAAGAGTTACATTCCCTGCTGGAGTAAGGAGTGTAGTGACCTCCTCAAAGAATACAGGAATTCACAGTGATGAGACTGCCAACCAGCTGATGCAAAAACTGGATGAGGAGAGACGCAGCAGATGGGTGGCTGCAATGGAGAGCATGGATTTTACTCATTCCAGTAGAAAATCATGGAATCTTCTTAGAAGACTGGGAGCAGCGAAAGTGATCACAACCCATGCAACAGTCTCACCTGATGTATTAGCTGACACCATATGTGAGGTTAGCAATATCAATGTACCACACAGAGACTCACTGCATATGAAGCGACATCTGAGAAGAGAATTGCGTAGATGTACTGAAAGATCTGGCTTTGTGAGTCCAGTGAACCATAGTGAGGTGTTAGCTGCAATCAAAAACATCAAGCTGGGCAGAGCTGCTGGAGTTGATGGCATCCTTCCTGAATTCATAAGAAACCTGGGACCCAAGGCCATACACTGGCTAACTAACCTCTTCACAATTGTTATGGAGCAATCCAGAACACCAGTGGTATGGAAGAGAGCAAAAGTTGTTGCCATTCTGAAGCCAGGAAAGGAGCCTAGTGACCCAAAGAGCTACAGACCAATATCACTCCTATCTGTCATCAAGCTTTTTGAGCGTGTCCTGCTGTCCAGGATTATCGGAAGAGTAGAAGAGTGTCTTCCACAGGAACAGGCAGGATTTAGGGAAGGCCGTAGCTGTGAAGAACAAGTGCTGTCCATCACAACCTACATAGAGCATGGTTTTGAGAGGAAGCTGAAGTCAGGGGCAGTATTTCTTGACCTTAGCTCGGCCTATGACACAGTCTGGCACAGTGCACTGCTACTAAAACTTACACGGACATTGAAATGTAGAGCAACTGTCAACCTCATACGATCCCTGCTATCGAATAGAACGCTGAGGGTGGCACATGGTGGTATGGAAAGCTCTGTGAGGAGAATACAGAATGGACTACCTTAGGGCTCCGTGCTATCCCCGATGCTCTTTAATGTGTATACCGCCGATCTCCCTACCACAGGAGCACAGAAATTTGTGTATGCAGATGATATTGGCTTGGTGGCACAAGACTCCTCATTTGAGGTATTGGAAACTATGCTCAACAGAGATCTGGAAAATTTGGCAGAATACTTCAAGGCATGGCACCTGAAACCCAACCCAACCAAGACAGTCACAACAGCTTTTCATCTCAGTAATCGGGATGCAGGGAGAAGGCTAAATATTGTTTTCTGTGGAGAGAGACTGACACATCAGGAAGCTCCTCGATACCTAGGTGTGCGACTTGATAGGTCTCTAACATACTGCCATCACTTGGAGGGAGTAAGAGACAAGTTAAAGACCAGAAACAATATAAGCAAACTGGCTGGAACAACCTGGGGTTGCAATGTGGGAATGCTGCGAACATCCAGTCTTGTCTTGGTGTACAGTGTGGCTGAATACTGCTCACCTGTGTGGGCACATAGTGCACATGTGGGAAAGATCGATGTGCAGCTAAATGAATCCATGAGAAAAATCAGTGGCACAATAAGACCAACAGAGACCAACTGGCTTCCTGTGCTTTGTAATGTCCTGCCACCAGACCTCCGCAGATTGAATAAGACAAGACAACTTGTTAACAGGGTTGTCTCAAGGAATGAGTTGCCAATAGCTAAGGAGCTAAATAATGCACCAGCAAGACGGCTACAATCTAGGAGGTATCTGATATTAGATGATAAGAATGGTCAGGATATTGGAACAATTTGGAAGGCAAGGTGGTCCACCTCATCAGTAAAGAATAAACACCTAATTGAGGATCCAAATGGAGAGGTGCCAGGGACACTGCTTGGCCGCTGGCAGTGGTGCTGTTTGAACAGGTTCTGGACATCTACTGGAAGATGCGCCCAGTCTCTTGCCTTATGGGGCTTTACACCTGACCCATACTGTGAATGTGGCGAGATACAGACAATGGAGCACTTGGTTTCAAACTGCCCTCTGTTCCCATGTGACGGAGGATTGCAGGAGTTGCATGCGGCAAGTGATATGGGGCTTAAATGGATCGAAGGAGTACTACAGAGAATTGACATTTGAAGCAGACCCATAGAGGCCATTCCAAAATATGCAGTAATACTGCATATTATTGCATACTGTCTGTCCTTCAATGTACATCTTTGATGTAATTTCTGTTTTGTATTTTTTAAATTATGACAAGTCACTTCTGACGCTTCCACATGCTGGCCCATAGAGCATAAGCTTATATATATACTCTGATGAAAACTTATTGTTTTGTTTTGACTTCCAGTTTGAGCATTGTTATGATCACAGGACATTTGTCTGTTTACTTTGTAAGTGTCAGTATTGTCAAACTCATTCAACAAACAAATCAACTCATCACCAGTCTTGATATTACGAATGATTGCAGCTGTAGATATGGTTTCATCATAATGACCTTTCAAAAATTAAAAAATAGTATCTTTATCTAAGGCTGGAATTAGGTTCTTAGCAATATTGAAACGAGAAATATAATTCTCAGTAAGACTTTTAGATAAGTTTGGCTTATATTTTCCAAATCTCAAATCATTTCTAGCAGATGACTGAATATCGTCTGACCACATTCTAGCAATGAATTTCTCTTCAAATTCTTCATAGTTGTTTACATCAAAACAGATGAAAATCCACCAATCACGATGAGCAAAATTTGAATTGGAATTGTTTTCCAAAATACCTTTAATTTTGATCCAGTTTGTGATTTCATTTCTTTCAAGATATTCAGTCAAGTTTACTGAGAAATGCATTGGATTATTTTTGTCAATTTGTGTTTAAAACTCAAACCTATCAAAATTACTATTGTTACCATTATGATTGCAAATAGGTTTTGTGGACATGTTTTATTTTGTTCATGTTTTTCCTAACCTCGGTTATAGCAGCTGTATTTTCCTGACAGTCTATTTTCAAAGAGGACAATACCTTGATTTCCCTGTCTACTTTTTTGTTTAAATCCAGAACCTCTTTTTCAACATGCTTAATACTTTCATTATTTTTTACATTAATAGCATCTTGTGTCATATTTTGTTGCTCAATTATGATCTTATTTTTATTGACACTTTGAACAACTTCATCGACCCTATCAGAAACTTGAATGATTTTGTTTTGCATTGATTTTCTACATCTAACATTGATATTTCAAGATCATTAGTTTTCTGCTTTATATGACCTATTTCTTTGTGATTTTTACTTAATGTATCATGAATCTCTTTTATTTCTTGCTTTGTACTAACCTGCTCTAGTCTAATACTAGCAAATTCTTGCTTCATCTCATAAAACCTAGCATCTTTTCTATCAAACTTTTGTGTTAAAAACACTATAAGATTTAGATCATTTTTAGGTCCTACAATACTTGTTTCATTTGATATTTCTACTACTTCCTCTTGAATTGTTACATTTAAAACATTTTCACTTACAGCTACACTATCGTTTGAGTCATTGTTTAAGGTTAGGTCTAAATCTTGAGATTCTTCATCTATGTTTTGAATATTTTCACCGGATAAAATTTCATTATTTTTATTGTTCTCCATCTTGCTACTGCATAAAAAATATTTACTCATTAGAACCTGAACTCTTTCAAACCAATTCCCCACTCAGCAGCATCTCCCATTCTATCAAGATATTCTATCCTACTAATAATTTTTTTTTATAACCAGGGATATATTTTGTAGTGTGGGTCCCACCAGGGGTACCATTTGACATGCTACCAATTTATCCTAATAGGTTGGATAGCATTCACCTATCACTTGAGGAAAGTCATCAGTTCCTAATAAGCTAATATCTTGATATATCATGAATGGATCTAATGCTTATGAATAAGAAATCCAGTTCAGAGCAAATTAAATTATAATTTATTAAAAAATGATTCAAAAATTTCAGTTCACACCAGAACAAATAATCATACATGGATCGAACATAGATTGAACATGATTGAGGTTACTAATATGTTTGTTCTGTTCATCAAAACAGATTCCAACAGCTTTCACAAAAACTCAGAAATTATTACTTCAAAATCAAAATTAAAATATATAACTTATAGATTAAGAATACTTATCTATCGTTTACAGGTTTCAAAACAGTCTTATGGCTTTCAACATTAAACGAGAAATTCAGCACAACATGAAAAGAAAAATTGAAATCTACATTTCATGTATGTTCAATAACATCAATAAACTTTACAGAAACATTTAGATCACAAATAACACATCTTCAATTTCAATTATTTAGGAAAATTTCAACAGAAGCCAACACTCCTAACATAAACCAGCCATTAAAAAGTTTGAGAGACAAGAACAAGAAGCCTTTCCGGTGAAACCGAGACATGTCATCATCGATTGCCAATTAGAAAAGAACACAAGTCTACAAAGATTGTATCTATTTTTTTCAATAAAACTTCATTTTTAAAGTTATTTTAAATTTAATTAACCTTTATATTGTTTAGAATTATCTGTTTATTCAGAAATATAACTTTGTTACAGTGATTCAGTGGAATGTTCAACACTAGTATATATTATGATAAATTCCCTGTGAAAAGTTTAGTCCATTTATTGATTACACTGATATTTGCTATCAAGTTTTATTAATATTTTGAATATCGAATTGCAGATTCAATTTTAAAACAGTGAAAAGTGTCTTGAAATTGTAGTGTTGGGCATCCTGCTCATGACGTCAGAAAAGCAATGGAGTGAAGTCTTAGTATTAAGCCAGTCGGGCGGTCTAGTTTTGTAAAGTCTTTTTTGTGAGTTAAAAGTATTAAGTCAATAAAGAATCAAGTGTCTAACAGTCTTTTATTAATGAGTACTCCAAATAATCATATTAAAGTATAAACATTATATTTGGTGACGAGATAATTAATGGTGAAGTTGTGCATCGCATGTTCCTGTTTTGTGGTTATGTACTCTGGCGCCTTTATTTGTGGACTGTGTCGTAGTTACGTTTTTCGTTTGGTGTTTTGTATTCGTGTTTGAACTATGTTTGTATCGATTTCGGTTATCATGTTTTGCACTATGTTTTCCGGACTTGGTCAAATTTCTTCGCATGTGTTTGAAATCATAGACTATGTTTAGACTATAATCTAACCTCACTCATGTGTCTCGTGTCAACATGTCCAAACCTCCAGTTTTCGAACCCAGTGTGGAGGACTTTGAATCCTTTTTGGAGCGTCTCGAACTTCATTTTAGCATTGAAGGTTTCAAGGATGAGGTAAAAAAAGGTCACTTTTGTGTCAATCTTCCTCCGTCTGTCTATGCGGAGTTGAAAACAGCATTGTCTCTAGTCGAAATCGCAACAGCCACATATGAAAAGTGCATACAGGCTTTGACAAACCGATATAAACCAGTGTGTAAAGTAATACCAGAACGATATAAATTTCATTCTCGGAAGCAGCTTGCAGGTGAGTCGCTACACAACTATATTTCAGCGATATCTCGCTTGGCCACCACCTGTCAATTTGGAAGCTTTTGTGACCAGGCTTTACGCGATAGACTGGTGTCTGGCCTACTACAAACGTCAATGGTGAGTCGGCTTTTGACTGAGCCAGATGACATGAAATTTGATACTGCTTGTCGTCTAGTATTAGAAATGGAATTGGTTGAGAAGTCCACTTTGGTCTTGGCTGGTGATGCTACAGAGACTCTCATGGTATCATCTATGTTCCTTCACGTTCCTTGTCTCGCCAGTCCAGGCAACGTTCGTCACCACGGCAGGGTTATCCTGAGCAGTCGCCGTCAGGTCCGTCATCGTACCGGTCCCGATCGGATTCGTCACCAAGGTCGGGGTCTCCTGCACGTTCCTGGTCGGTTTCTGGTCGGTCGTCATCCATGTCGCAGAGGGGTTCATCTCCGGGTCAAGCGGGTCCATTGGTCTCCAGGGGTCGCTCGCCGTCGCCTTCTCAACAGTCAGAAAAGGGACTGAGAAAAAGATGCCGTCACTGTTTCTCCAGGCATTCTCCTGATAAGTCTCCAGCTAATAAGTGGATGTGTTTTAAGTGTCAACGTACAGGTCACATGGCAGAATGTTGTGACCAGCAAAGAGTAAATTATGTCAAATCCACAGTCAATGTGTCAGTCAATTCATCACAATCAGGTCAGTGTGATTCATTATTTGTGAATATTGTCATTAATGGCAAATCAGTGTGTTTTCTAGTGGATACTGGGAGTTCAATTACTATTTTAAGCTCAGCTATTGCAAAAGAGCTCCAGTTGTTGTCACAATTAGTGCCTTATTTCGGAGCTATAAGGGGTGTTAATAATAATCTGCTACACGTCCTTGGTTCATGCAAGGTAGAAGTTGTTTACAATGATGTATATACTAAGCTATCTGCTGTTGTAATCGATCAAATTTCATGTAAAGCTATATTAGGTAGAGATTGTTTGTCGGTAATTGCACCCAAATTGGGCAAATAACATTTTGCCAAAGTCTAATGAAAATGATAATTTTTGTTTGTCTATTGCAAAAAATGAAACTGTGGAAACGCTAGCCAAGTCATATCCAAGAGTGTTTTCAAACAAAGATATGAATTGGATAGATTGGAGTCAAAGGGAATAATTTATAAGGTGAAAACATCTGATTGGGCCAGTCCCATGGTAATAGTTCCTAAACCGAATGGAAAAATCCGTATGTGCGCTGATTTCAAGGTAACACTGAATAAATATTTAAAAGTAGATCAACATCCAATGCCGGTTCCTGATGATATTTTCAATAATTTTACCGGTTGTACTGTATTTTGTCGTTTGGATTTAACTGAAGCTTATTTACAGTTAGAAGTTCATGAATCAAGCAGAGATTTATTAGTTGTAAACACAATAAAGGATCTGTATCGCTTCAATCGTTTATGTTTTGGTTTGTCATCTGCTTGCGCGATATTTCAGTCTGTAATTGAGTCAATTTTAGTGGGAATCGATAACGTTTCTCCCTATTTGGATGATATTTTGATAGGGGGTAAAGATCTTGATTCGTGTAAAGAAACTTTGAACAAGGTACTGAGTTGCCTTGAAGAATACAATGTCAAGTTAAATATTCAAAAGTCTGAGTTTTTTGTCAAATCTTTAGTATTTTTGGGTTTTGAATTGTCAGCTAACGGTAGAGTACCGTCTACTTCTAAGATTGAAAAGATTTTGGCAATGCCGCAACCTGAGAATTTAACACAGTTGAGAGCTTTTGTTTCCATGTTCAATTATTATCGTAATTTTGTACATATGTGTCCTGATATCTTAGAACCATTTCATAAGTTAATGCGCAAAGATGAACCATGGTTTTGGAATTCAGACTGTATGGTTGTATTTTCAAAGTGTAAAACTGCATTGTCAGAAGCTTCACTTCTCACGATTTATGATCCAAATAAAGAATTAGTGTTATCTGTAGATTCCAGTTCGTTTGGCGTTGGTGCTGCTTTGAGTCAAATTATTGATGGGGAGGAGCGTCCGATTTCTTTTGAATCGGCGACATTATCGCCAGCACAAAGAAATTATTCACAGTTGGATAAGGAAGCGCTTGCTATTATTTTTGGAGTGAAAAAGTTTCATAAATATTTGTGGGGTAGGAAATTTACTATTTGTAGCGATCACTTACCATTGAAAACTCTATTTGGAGAAAATAAGAAAATTCCAGTAATGGCTTCATCCAGACTGATGAGATGGGCTGTTATTTTATCAGCATATAATTATCAAATTGTACATAAGAAAGGAGTTTTGATTCCTCATGCTGATGTATTTTCACGTTTACCGTCAGCTTGTAGTGTAGAAGAGCATGAAGTTTGTTTCATTTATTTATCAACGCCATTAATAGATGTAGATGAAGTGTATGAACACATTTGCAAAGACGAGTTGTTGAGTAAGGTTATTGAATATGTAACAAATGGTTTTCCACATACTATTGATGCTAATATAAAAGTTTTTGAGAGTAATCAATGTTCATTATCTGTGGTAAATAAATGTCTCTATTTTGGAGATCGCATTGTCGTACCAAGAAGT
Source organism: Nilaparvata lugens (assembly GCF_014356525.2). Classification (NCBI taxonomy): domain Eukaryota; kingdom Metazoa; phylum Arthropoda; class Insecta; order Hemiptera; family Delphacidae; genus Nilaparvata; species Nilaparvata lugens. Next base: position 46,319,783 of record NC_052507.1, read on the forward strand.
TTGAGAAAAAAAGTATTAGGGGTAATTCATTCCAGTCATGCCGGTGTGGTACGATCTAAATTATTGGCTCGCTCATATGTATGGTGACCAGGTCTAGATAATGATATTTATCATACAGTTCAGTCTTGCGAAATTTGTCAGTCAACTAGAAACAGGTCAAACAATCAATACCGTCAACCTTGGCCGTCTGCCAAGAGTCCATGGGAAAGAGTGCACATTGATTTATTTGATTTTCAAACTAATAAGTACTTGATATGTTGTGATTCCTATTCTAAATGGATAGAATGTTTTCCTTTGAAAGACAGAAGTGATTTCCGCTCGGTATTGTCAAAATTAGCTGAAATGTTTTCTGGATTTTCATTTCCACGTACTTTGGTCTGTGATAATGGACCACCTTTTAGTTCACATGAAATGAAAGATTTTTGTCAACGAAAGGGAATTAAATTGATTTATTCACCTCCGTATTCGCCGCAATCAAATGGTCTGGCAGAGCGTAGTGTGCAAACCTTCAAAATTCTATTGTCCAAGTTTAATCTGGACAAGATTAAAAATAAAATGCAAATAAGCCCACATGATTTGCTGTTTGATTGTTTATTTGCGTATAGAAGTACTCCTTCTTCTGTTATGGGTAAATCACCAATGTCTGTCATATTGAATTTTGAAACAAAAGTACCACTGACAAAATTGAAAAAGACTGTTACTTTCAAAGATGATTTGGTCGAAAGTCGGAGTATTGAAAATCAGAATATTAAAAATAATGTGTTCAAGAAACCGGTCCCAAAATATCATAGAGATCAAATTGTATGGATTAATTGTAATAAGAAAAATGATAGTTATGGTGTCAAGTATGAACTAGGTAGAGTTGTTGAGAGGATAAGTAATTTTGTGTATTTGGTCAAGCTAGCTAATAATGTAGTTTTCAAAGTCCATGTCAATCAACTCAGGGAGTTATATGAGAATGCTAAGTTGAGCAAAGCATTAGCGGCAATAGTGCCAAGTATTGATCTTGAAACGGGTGTAAGGGGAGAAAGAAATAGTGTGAATAATGAGGAAAGGAATGCGGTAGATAACAATGATAATAGAGTGGATAATGATGGTCAAGTCAGGAGGTCACAAAGAGTGATCAGAAGGCCAAATAGATACTCTGATTCGAATTTCTGGATTTGTTGCTCAACCGAAAATGTTGTAATGTCTTTTTATTGTTTAATATTGATGTTATGTTATAAGTTAAAATGTCTTGTCTAGTTGAAAGTCAATCAAGTTAGTCAGTCAATTTGGTCTGTATATCAATAAAAAAAACTGTACTATCGGTTATGTCTTAAGTATGTCGTCTTGTTTGTCATATAATCAATTATTATGAGTATATGAATGTCTGTCATGAGTATAGTCTAGTATTTACGATAACGTCTTTATTGGAAATTGTCTTATGTGAAGTTTCAGTCTTATAAACATGTATTATTTTAAATGTCTTAGTCTTGAAAGTTTTGAAGTCTTGTCAATTAAAGGGGGGAGCAGTGTAGTGTTGGGCATCCTGCTCATGACGTCAGAAAAGCAATGGAGTGAAGTCTTAGTATTAAGCCAGTCGGGCGGTCTAGTTTTGTAAAGTCTTTTTTGTGAGTTAAAAGTAATAAGTCAATAAAGAATCAAGTGTCTAACAGTCTTTTATTAACAAGTACTCCAAATAATCATATTAAAGTATAAACATTATAGAAATGATGGGAAAAAAGAGCAACGAGAAATGTATTATAGTCTAAAGGATTTAGACAAAACTAAACATTTCATCATGTTGTACAAAAATATGAGTCACAATATATGTCACAACTGCTGCAGTGTAATAGCAGGTGATCTTCTCTAACTGAACTAATTCAATTCTAATCTATATATGATTATAATGCATTATAAAAGTTCTGCAGAAAAATTACAATGCTTGACAAAATTTACAACTTTATCACGTTCTGTTGATTATTATTATTAATTTGTTGCGTTTAGCCGCTTGCAGCATGCAACACTTCAAGTTGTAGTATTATTCTATATGCTGGAGTTGCCTCTATCCCATGATAGCTTCACAGCATTGACCCAATGTGTAGGGTACTCTTTCCAACAGCTGTCTTTCCAACAGTTGAAATATTGAGATGATGATGTGTATTAAACCTGCAAAGTTTAACTTGGGACCGACGATTTATTATATAAAAGCCTACTAAAGATAAAAGAAGGAAGGAATGTGATTGGATTATATCTGATTTAGAGTGGCCGTAGTCGAGTGGATCAGATGCAGTCTTTATGATTCAGAGGTCCGGGTTCAAATCCCGGCCCGGGCAAGATATTTATCTCGGGCCACTCCCGTGTTTCGGATGGACACGTTAAACCGTCGGTCCCGGCTGCCTGAAAAGCAGTCGTTAGGTTATGTCAGAGGCCCTGAAATTGATCAGTTGCGACCTGAAAACTCTGACACCAGACCTGAGCCAGCCAGGTCACACGATATTATTAATATTATTATATATCTGATTTAAAAACAAGTATGGAAAATACTTCTCAACTGAATCATAATGACTACTTAGGCCAAGAACAATCATTCAGCTCAATACAAATTCAACTTATTTTATGCCTATCTCATTTCTTATCTTTTGCAACGGATTCCAAGTGATCGAAACATGCTAATGATAGTAGGTAAGTAATAGATTTTTATTGATATTGCTCCAAGTTGAAATGAACAAGCGACAAATATAAAAGCGAAAAGTTTGTCTGAAATAGTTTCTGTTAATTACTGAGTAAATATCAGCTATTGAAAAAATTCAACTCACTGTCAGAGAATTTCAGAGCTTCAGTAACAAGTACAGGTAGAGGTAGTCCAAACGATTCAACGATGTGATGAGCAGTTCGATGGATTATTTGTACTGATTGGTTGGATCTTCCAGAAACACTTCTGTTCCTGGAAAAGTAAATATTCTCTATCAGACTAAATGTAACAGCAAATTCAAAATTAATTTTGCCAATATTCAAATTTAATACTATCCAAATTTATAAAAATTTCTCAAACGCTGGTGATCTTATAATTTACACTTGTTATTGGTGCATTTGTAATAAATCAATCATAAAATTGATAGAAGACTAATTATTTCAGCAGAACAATGCACCAGAAAATCCTAATATAATTAATCAGTTTAACATGTTTTACGAATACTCAGTTACGAACACTCATATGTGATGAAATGGTACAAATAACAAGAACCGTTCAACTTTCCAATATCAATTTTAATTTGAGATAACGAAAGCCTAATGAGAAAAATAGTAAGCCTATGTAGTCGAGGCAATTAATGCTCAAAAAAGGGTTTAGAGAGAAAAGTTTCGAAGACAATTTTTGACCGCGCAGTTCTATTTAGGGTAGTCAGGAGGAAAACATATCACAAGTCCCCACCCCTACCCCCTGTGCTAGGGTGGTGGGGGTGGTTTAAAGGTACCATTTTTTGGTTTCTCGCATAAAACTCAAAAACTATGTATCCTAAGGACTTGACTGTCATATAGAAAATTAAAGCTTGAATAATTTCCTCCAATATTCATTCTACAACTTTTTTGATATCTCCTCTAGTTTTCGAGATATCCGCTCTTGAAGGTGTGACATTTTTGAAAAAAAAACACGTTTGCCACTATATTTTTTTCTATTTTTGCTCTTATAACTTTTTAAAAATCGATGAGAAAAAGCCATGCTAATTATGAGCTTATAGTGCATTATATTATCTTCAATTTGATGTATAATTTCACACTTCTACGAATCTCCCTACACCTTTTGCAGCAGCTTTAGTGTTGAGTGTGAAATCTTTATTTTTGTAACAATAGACCAATTACAAAGGAATTTGGAGGGAATGTTTTTAACAAAATATTTGACTTTGCAGCTTTGTTGAGAGTAGTTGGGAGGAGAACATATCAAAAGTCCCCATTCCTAACTCATGTGATAAGGGGATTATTATTTCACTTTACTACTACTTACTCCTCGGCTCTACAACCCATTGAGGGTCTAGGCCTCCCGCAATATGCCTCTCCATTCGTCCCGATTTTGAGCTTTCCTTCTCCATCCTCTGATACCCATTTGCCTCAAGTCATTCTCCACGTCGTCAATCCAACGCATTCTTGGTCTTATTATTATTTCACTATTCCAACATTTTTACATTTTCTGGTACATTTTTTTGGTTTCTCGCATATAACACAGAAACTATGTATCTTACGGACATAACTGTCACATACGAAATGACAGCTTACATAATTCCCTACAATATTCATCTCACAACTTTTTCTATATCTTCTATAGTTTTCGAGATATCCGCTCTTAAAGGTGTGACATTTTTGAAAAAAACACGTTTGCCTCCAATTGTTTTTCTATTTTTGCTCTTCTAACTTTTTAAAAATCGATGGGAAAAATCCATGCTGATTATGAGCTCATAGAGCATTGAATTCTCTTAAATTTGATGTTTACTTTACACTTTTACGCATTTCCCTACAACTGTTGCAGCAGCTTTAGGTTGAGTGTGAGAACTCCAGTTTTGCAACAATAGACTAAATTGACAAAGGAATTTGGAGGGAATGTTTTGAACACAATTTTTGATTTTGCAGCTTTGTTGAGACTAGTTAGGAGAAGAACATATCAAAAGTCCCCATTCCTAACTCATGTGTTAAGGGGATGAGGGTGGTTTAAAAATTGCATTTTTCAGCTTTTTGCTTCCACGCTCATAAATCTTGAGAACAATGCGTTGAGCCGACATAACCAACGATTGCAAAATGGAGCTTCATAGATTCTCTACACTTTTTGTTCAGTGGAATTTTGTGATATTCCCAAAAGTTCCCGATATATTCGCTCTTGAAGGAGTTTAATTGTTGAAATAACAGATTTTTATCCAATTTTTGCTCTTTCAGGGCTTATAGCTCTCCATCGTATAAATTAATACTTATCGTAGGTTTGTAGAGTATTTAATTCTCTTTGAAATGATGTATTATTTTACTATTCCAAGTTTTCTTTCCATTGTTATAGCAACTTTGATGTAGTGGGTGAAATTCTCAATGTTGCAATAATTGATCATTTGACAATGAAATTTGAAGGGGCTGTCTGTGACACAATTTTTGACTTTGCAGTTTAATTTGGACTAGTTAGTAGGTAGATATAGCTAAAGTGCGTATCTTTATCCCCTCTGTTGAAAGTGTGGAACTGCTGAGTTGACACTTGTTGCAAAATTTGATATGTTTTCCTCCTTATTAACCTAAACAGAACTGCGGGGTCAAAAATTCAAAAAGTGTCTTCCAAACTTATCCCTCTATAACCTTTCCTTGACTGGACTAATGGAAAAAGTTTCAATGAAATTAATGAACATGGAATGTTGACATTATCCAGCGCTTCCAGAATTGAGTACTCAGAAGTTATGTAGACGCTCCTTGGTACATACATAAAATACTCTGATTTCCACTCCACCGCGACCTGGGAGTGGCGATAGTCATCAAAGAAATTCAAATATTTACAGAAAAAACATTCGGAAAGACTTTATCAAGATGTGAACGTGGACGCAATCCAGCTGCTTAACGTGCATGGAAGAAGAAAAATTCAACGCAGGAAGCCGCACGAATTAGTTCAGTGCGCACGTGTTCAAATGAATGTGCAAAAGCAGAGTACCCTTTAATGTGAAAAATGGGTCTTACCTTTACCTTTATGATTTCCATAGCAACTTGTTAGTGACTAATAAGCTATTCTATTTTGATTTTATTTTATTCTTATCAATTCAAATCAAAATGGAATAGCTTATTAGTAACTAACTAGTTGCTATGGAAATCATAAAATGAAAAATAAAATTAATAGCATAGATTAAAATAATACTCACGCCGGTGTTTTAATGATGTTTTGAAGGAATGAAGAGCTCTTCTTGCTCGAGCCCCTAGCGTTCCTTGGAGACAGGATACTCTTTGAACTGTATCCGCTAATGCTCATTTTTATATCTGAAAGTAAAAATAAAAATAAGTTTTACCTCGATTAATTTTTTTTAATAATATCTACTATGGTTAATAATAGATTTTTGTCAATGCTTGAACGAAAATCAATAGTATTTAAATTCAGTCAACGGCGTGAACGAGTTTTTTGTCATTTGCAATAATTGAATGAAGACATAAGATATTACTTTTGCAATATTATCTAACATTTTTTGTACTACATTGGAAGATTCGGATCAGGCCTTATCTACTTTGTTCAACAAAATTTGTTCAAATTTTTAGAGAATTTTTTCTTTAATCTTTGACACAGTCTGTCTCGTACCCCCAGGCAAGGACGACGACATCAAGTATCAACAGCATCCTGAAGTTGAGTGAGTTTGAATCCCGCATGGTAATCCATGACATGTCATTATACTGTACTACGAACTCTCATACTATTTTGATGTAGAACTCATGCAGATTTCAGCTTAAATGAGGTATGACAATAAGAGTGGTCAGCAAACCAGAACAATAGTATTTCTTGTGTTACTCAAAAACCACAGGTTTTCTATTTGCCATGCAAAACATGGTCAGCATTGAATAAAAACGCAGCATGATAGATCTGCCTATTTTATCTAAGATGCATGAATGGGGAAAGGATGAGTCACCTTTCTGTAAGTGTGCAGCAGTCAAGTCTGGCACATCGTGGGAGAGTGCCCTAGAACAGCCTACAGTTGCAACTATATAAGCACCTTGGACACGCTCAATTTTTTTTTTGGATCGTTAACAGGATTAAAAGGATGTATTGCCTCTTATTAGCGCTAAACAGACTAAACTAAATAGATGATCCCCATAAGAGACCATGCATTCTGAAGACGCGCAAATTAAGATTGTCCACTCTTTCAAACCATCCCGGAGCCCTGACGTGTATGGAATGTCTGTTTTCATACTACGAGAGGTGGTGGATGCTATTGCAGAACCTCTAACTGCAGCAGTTGATAACTGCCTGAGATCTGCCATCTTTCCTGACTTTCTGAAGACCTTAAGAAACCGTTCCTGTGTACAATAAGGGTGATCTACAGAGCTTGAACAGCTTCAGGCCAATATCCATGAATCCAATCTTTGGAAAGGTGGTTGAAGCAGTCATCAAGCCTCAACTTGAGAAGTTCTTTGAGATAAATAACCTTTTCTCAAGTTCTGCAGTTCGGTTTGCGCAGAGGGAAGTCAACTGTTGATGCAGTAAATCGAGTGGCTGAGTGAATTGGTTCAGTGTTCGAGGATGGTGAATCCCTGGCACTGACCTTGTGTGATTTGAGCAGAGCTTTTGACTGTGTTGACCACCATATACTTATCAAAAAGCTTCGTTGTGGATTGCTGTCATCTGGCATTGACCTTCAGCAGGTGTTGGAGATGTCAGCGGAGCATCTGCGGTCTTCAACTTCATGGTTCCAGGTCGAGGTTTCCAACTGAACGAGAGCAAGACGCAAAACATCATCTGCTGCTTGTCGCGAAGTCTGCCTCATGATCAGGAACCAAAGAAGCTGTAGGGCTTTGTATTGGATTCGAAACTCAGCTGGGCTAGCCACATCCAACAGGTGACTAGGAGACTGTCCCGAATCTGTTTCCTGTTGCTCAAGCTGAAGGGACAGGTGACAGAGGCATATCTGGTCATAGTGTATTATGCACTTTTCCATTTCCATATGGAAGTGCCATCTCCTATGGCAGGGGTCATGTGGGGTCATTCAGCCAAGGTTGTGGACATACTGAAGCTGCAAAAACGGGCTGCTAGGATTATAACTGCAAGCGAACATTATGCACATTGCAAGCCCATTTTTGTTAGGCTAGGTATCCTAAAAGTAGTCAGCCTTCCTTTTTCTCTGCCTCATGTATATCAAGAAGAATCAACAAAATTTGTTGACTCGAACTGATGTACCTCAACATAACACCACTCGAGTGCTGTTTGACACACCCAGGGTGCGCCTCCAGAGATCACGGGTATGCTACAGGAGTGCAGCTCTCCACTACTTCAAAAGGCTACATGCAGGAGTGAAGCAGTTGGATACCAGCAACTTCGAGAGGATTGTGACCGGATTTGAGAGCCAGGGCTTATAATGATGTACAGGAATTTTTAAACGATTACCTGTCTCAAATACTATATGGCTAGCTTGCCAGTAAGTCAAAGAGCAAGGCCTTAAATGTTAACTAAGTATGCTTTATCTTGATCGCTTCCATCTTGATGAATTAATGTTTTTGACTTTTATTGTGACAATGACGCCATCGATCCCACAGTGTAGGTAATGGATGAAGAAGAAGGTATAGGTACATAAACTCGGCACGTCTATTCCGCTCATATAGTTGGGGACTACGAGGGTGCACGAGTGCAAAGGATAATTTTCTTTTGAGTACACCAAAATCAATAATCTATTTAATTAAGTTTGTAGCCTGAATATTGATGTTGTGGAACTTTTCCATAATTAATTAAAGAGACTTGAAATGTTGCCAAAAATCCACTTTATTTGAATACAAATTAATATTTTACAGGAGCATGCTTTTGTATGTGCTCACACATCATCAGCTGTAAGTTACAGAACAGTCACAGAATAGGTACAGAATAGAAACTGTGAATCAAACGCCTATCTAACCAATGATTTTTACATGGCACAAATACTAGACACGTCACGTGACCTTAGGAAGTTCCAATCCTGGTCTTCTGATTGACTCGTGGCAGTGAACGAGATCAATTGATCCAGATCAGTGAAGTGATCCGAACCTCCCATCAATACTATTACAATGTGGAGCTTCCTAACAAGAAGGCAAATTTTTGCGCCAGGGTACTAGCCAAGTTTCCATACTCTATGTATACTGTGGTACAGTTGGGAAGTAGAAAGATTCCAACCTAACAAAAAGAAAAGCAAGAGCTACTTGATCAGTCTGACTAATTATTATTTCTAATTTATATATTTTCTTAATTCCAACAAATTATTTGAAACTAGCTTACCCAGTGAACTTTGTACCGCCAAAATGTCAATGTATCTCATGTCACACCTGACTTTATTTGGTGAATCATGAAATTTATCTGACAATCAATATTTTCATTTACATCTCAATACGGTCTGCCTATGTGCTTAGTCATGCAGCATTTATTATTCCGAAAACATATTCTTCTCAATCAAGTAATATCTATCAGTAAAGTGTTGAATTAAAAAAAAATATAGATAGGTTAAATCGGTGTTTCAAAGATGAATTTAATGTTTTCATAGTTGTTGATTGTCAATAGATGGTCCAGGAAATATGCAATGTATGATGAATTACACAGAATTCCATATTCTTTCACCAACTTCTTTCTCCAGTATACAACATATTCTTTTACCAGTACACAATTTATCATAGGGTGACGTGTTCATTATACAGCTGCCTAAAAAGCAGTCGTTAGGTCATGTCAGAGGCCCTGAAATTGATCAGTAGCGACCTGAAAACTTTGACACCAGATCTGAGCCAGCCAGGTCACACAATATTATTATTATTACTATACAGCTGGTAACTTTAGATGCTAAATCATATTATCACAATATGATCAAGATCATATTTCCGTTCTTTGGTAGCCGCTCGACCGAAAATTTCGAAAACATAGGTTTGTATAATGGATTAATAAATAATTGTAATTGGCCCCCCTATTAAAAATTCTGGTCAGAAACCATCCCCAATATTCGCAGAACATATTCCAAAAGTTTCATGCCACTCTGTCAAGTAGTTTTCGAGTCTATAGGGAGAGAACAAACAAACAGACATTCATTTATATATATAGATTACATGAATATTTCATATGAAAACAATAGGTATAAGACAGTAAAATAGGTTATCTAAGTTGAAAAGATTTCAGAGTGGAAATTTGTAATAAAATGAAGAAATTGTGAAAGACCATCATCACTGTTGGAAATACTTATCAAGAGTCCTAAAAAACTACTGAAATTGGGCTAACAACCTAGTCTAAATATTCTTTTAAATGTTCAATAAACTAAATTTCTTCAACATGTCTAGATTTGGTTTGGTTTATTCTAGATGGTCTTCAACTAACCTACTTATATTACAGGGGAATATGATAATATGATCATTAATGCTTGTTATTGAATGGTTATTTCTACTATATATATATATATATATATATATATATATATATATATATATATATATTGTCACGATGTATATCGTAACTAGAGAAAGGCATTGAATTTAGGGCTCATTTATTCGACGCTCGGCTATCTATCATAGAATCTGAGGGGTCAACGTTCAAGCCAGCCACTGGCCTACCGCTCAGCGTTGCTGCGCATCCTCTCTCCCCTCCCTCTCGGTCACTGAGGGAGGCTCGAGAAAGGCCAGCAAGAGGCAGTCGAGTTCGGAGAGCCAAGTCGAGCGGTCGAGAGAGGTGAGAAGGAAGCAGCGAGCAGCTAGCAACGTCACAGTACACCAGTACTAAGTGAACTCCGATTTCTTCAGCGACCGGGAGTTGTGTCGAGGCTGAAGTCGATTAGCCTCTCACACAGTGAACTCCACTGCTCTACACTCGTTTGGGCGAGTGTTAAACGACACTTAACCTGTTTGGACGACGGGTTGCCAGTTTCGACCAACGACAACACGTCAGGTTTGGTCGAAACCTGACTCCCCATTGGTAGGCCACCAGTGGGGCTTCGAGGCGAGATAGGACATCCAGGAAGGTCAGGAAAGACCTTTCCCGCAACTCCGCGGACGATCCGGACCCCAGGAGGACAGCTAGTGCCCGGCCAGTAGGACTTAGGAAAGTCCAGAGTGCTGGCCGCCGCAGCGCGCTGGTCCAGTGCGGGATCGCAAGAGGACGTCTAGGAAGGCCAGGAAAAGCCTTTCCCGCAACTCCGCGGACGATCCGGACCCCAGGAGGACAGCTAGTGCCCGGCCAGTAGGACTTAGGAAAGTCCAGAGTGCTGGCCGCCGCAGCGCGCTGGTCCAGTGCGGGATCGCAAGAGGACGTCTAGGAAGGCCAGGAAAAGCCTTTCCCGCAACTCCGCGGACGATCCGGACCCCAGGAGGACAGCTAGTGCCCGGCCAGGAGGACTTAGGAAAGTCCAGGGTGCTGGCCGTCGCAGCGCACCGGTCCAGTGCGGGATCACAAGAGGACCTCTGGGAAGGCCAGGGAAAGCCTTTACCAGAGCCCCGCAACCAACCCGGACCCCGGGAAGACATCCGGTGCCCGAGGACTAGGACTCAGTCCCGACACGAAGCCCTTTTCTCACGACTAACACTGCAAGGTTCCTGTTCCCTTCTTTCCGCGACCAACCCTGTTTGGCAGTGCGAAAGCACGGCCCCTCTTTCCTAAAAGAGGGAAACATTCCTCCAAAGCACTCAGAGCCCTGTTTCAACCCCCAACCCGAGCGAGGGTGGTTGACGGACGCCCCACCGAGACTCCCGTCCCCTGCCGCGGCCCTCCCCAGTCGCCGACTGAGTTTAGCCGGCCCAGAGCGACACTGGGAACTCTGATAGAGATAGGTGTGGGCAAAAATCTACTCAGAAGATATATATATATATATAAACTGCAGTCTTCTCGGTTGAGAAAGGAGACACAGTCTCCGAAAATTTCCCCCATTTCTAATGTAAGTTTTCAAGTGTTTTCAATCTATTTATATCGTGATCGTGTCTCCTGTTTTAATTTATATTACAAACTTTAAAGTGTCTTCTGTTATGTGCTATATATATATAGTAGAAATAACCATTCAATATACACGGATAGATTAAAAACACTTAAAAACTTACATTTCAACGAGAATTTTTGGGAGCTGGGCCTCCTTTGTCAATCAAACAGGAAGTGAAGTGGTGCAGATTTGAACATTCCAATGGTTATGTCATTAACATTTGAACAATTCATGGTTATGTCAGCAAATCATACACACAAAGATATAGAGTACTATTTACTCACGTCAATAAATATATAAATAAGAACAAATAAAAAAATTGAAATAAAAAGCCTATCATGTTTTGAATTATTATAGAGCTAGATCCAACCCTTTGAGCCATTCCACAGACTCATCACTGACATCATGTACACCTTTAACCCCATCAGAGTAAAATTGCAAGGGGCACTCTTCGGCAATATGCCTCATAGTTTGTACTGCCGCCCCACAATCACATGTTTGATCATCTGTCAGGCCCCATTTTGACCGCCAATAATTTCATCTACCTACTCCTGTGCGGAAACAATTGATAAGAGACCATTGTTTCTGAGGAAGAGTCATACCATTTACCTGTACTGTTGGGTCTCTTATTACAGAGGAGTTCTGCTCAATAAAGTTATCCCACGATGCATTCCACTCTTTATCAGCTGTATAGTCTTCAGCAATTAACTGGGAAGCTGTCAGCATTGGTGGGTGCCTTGACTTGAGACAGTTGGGGTAGGGTATTAGGTCCTGTGTAATTGGGAGTTTGGGCTCTCTGATAATCTTCTCGTATTCTCTCTTCAGGTATGCCTTGCATCTTACATTGGGTGGGGCTATATTACACAGCACTGGGAGCCAAGGAGTAGGTGTGGTCATTAAGAGTACCACTGATGGTCCTCATAACCCTATTCAGTTCGACATCCAAGCTCTCAACATTTGCACTGTTAAGCCACACAGGGGCACAATACTCAGCTGCAGAGTAAACCAGGGATAATGCAGAGATCCGTAGAACTCAAGCATTGGCCCCCCAAGATGTTCCTCTGATATACTGCACCATGTTCGACCTGGTTCTTACTTTTGCAGCAGTCTTGGTCAAGTGACTTTTGGATGTCAAGGTGCGGTCCAGTGTGACTCCCAGATACTGAGGTTGTTTGTTATGATTGAGAGGTACATTTTTAAAGGAGACATTCAATTCAGTGTTTGCAAGTCGGTTATTCAGACGGAAACAAGCTACTTTGGTTTTAGATGGGTTGAGCTTCAACTTCCAAGTCCTAAAGTAATCATTGAGAATTGAAAGATCATTGGTGAGAGTTCAGTTTGTTTTAAGTCATCATTTTGTGAAGCCAGGGCAATGTCATCAGCATAGATGAATTTCCGAGACTATGTTGCTGGACTTGTGTAGACATTGAATAGTAGGGGTGCCAGGACTGAACCCTGTGGCAGGCCATTCCTCAGTGTGCGGAACTTACTCTCTTTCTGGCCCAGAAAGACCTTGATCAACCTGTTGCTCAACATAGAGTTCAGGAGGTGCTGTAATGCCCTGCATGGGATCAGCTTGTAGAGTTTAACCAACAGCCCCTTCCTCCAGACCATGTCATAAGCTAAGGACAGATCAATGAATGCAGCACCTGTTTTCTTTTTCTTAAGGAATCCATTCTCAATGAATGATGTGAGGGCCAGCACCTGGTCACAGCAGCTTCGGCCAGGCCTGAAACCAGCTTGTTCAACTGGAATGAGCTCATTCAGAATTGGTGATAGTCTATTGTATAGTAGACGTTCAAGTAGCTTATAACTAACACTCAGAAGGGCTATTGGTCAATAGATTTTGACACAGCTCTGATCTTTGCCTGGCTTCAGCACCGCGATTATTTTCGATTTTTTGAAGGTTGCTGGCAGGTCCCCACAGGACATTATGTTGTTGAAAAAAGAGAGGAGCCACAGTTGCACTTTAGGTCCGGTATTTTTTAGAAATTCAGGGAATACTTCATCCATGCCAGCAGCCTTCCCAGTAGACAGCACAGAAACAGCCCTCTCTAGCTCATCCATTGTGAATTTCTTTGAAATTTCCAGAGGGGCCTCCTTCTTATTTTTTAACATATTAAACTCCTCTGAAATGAGTTTGTCTGAGGGTTGGTGACTTGATTTGGAAAGACCTGCAATATGTTCAACTATGGATCCAGAATCAGGTTGAGACAATGCTTGTTTTGTCATGAGCTTTCCAGTAGTGTTTTCTCAGCAGTAACCATGATTTATGGCTACTTTGCGTGAAATCAAGAGATTCAACTGTCTTCACCCACTTATCTTGCCTAGCTTTGTTGAGGTTCTCAATCAACTGGTCAGCAGTCTCAGGATTACCAGTATTGTTGAACTCTCTGTAAAGATTGTCACACTCTTCATTCCAGCATGGAACATAGGCTACTCTCTTCTAAACCCTCTTAGGATTGCCTTCTTAGCTGAAGAGAGAATCAACCCCACAAATCGATCATAGTTTTTTACTAGGGGAGGAATGAAATGAATTGCAGTTTCAAGCCTGTTGGAGGAGAATTTCCAGTCAGCTTCATTAAAATTCCACCCAAGCCAAGGATGAGATCTAATCACAAGAATCAATATCCCTATTACCATCAGAACAGGCCTGTGCTGCAAAAGAGGAAAATTCCCTAAAACCTTTCTGCTAGTGTGCATTGGCTTGCCAGTCTGATCCGAAGAGCAGAAACTCAGGTCAGGAGAGTAGCCTCGGGCCCATTGTGCTGAGAAGAAGGTACTGGAGTCCTTTGCATCAAATATCAAGAAGAAATTGTTCATTTCTGCCCATCCAGAAAGCCTTTTACCACTTCTATCATTCACTGCATACCCCCACTCATTGTGATGGCTATTGAAATCTCCCACATAGAGGACTTGGTGATCAAAAACCGGTAGCACAGATTCACCCCACTGGGTGTTGGAGGTTTATAGATATTCACTACTGTTGTTCCAGAGATGACTATTGCCAGTATGAATATATCTTCAGTGCAACTCTTGTGGGCAACTGTTACATCAGAAATACCCTGCCTCACATAAGTAGCCACCCCATAGGTCCTATGGCCAATAGCATCAACAAGTGTGTATTCAGGGATTTTGCCTCTGGTATTCCTGTCTGGTTCCTCTATGTGTGTTTCTTGGATTGCTAACACATCAACTCTATTATTCAGGGCAATTTTACTGAGACACTCACCTTTTGATCTACTCATTCCCTCTACATTAAGATGGCATACATTTGAAATATTACCTATATTCTTATAACTAGGTTGATCCTGACAAGGGCCGATTGTTAGCTGACATAGTAGCTGGGAAATCATGTCAAGTGATGGTTCAGCACCAAAAATTGTTGCTCATTCTATGAAGCACGTAAATCCTATAAGGAACAAGTATGCGAACAACTCCACTCTCTTTTATGCAGAATTAATATCTTATATTTGTGTTGCCAATTTCCAACAGTTACCAATACCCCTGGAGAGACAAATGCTCTATTGGGTGATGACATATCTTTTTGGCTGTTGTTAATTCCAGTCCGCTATGGCTAGTATTCGACTGTATACTGGAGGCACTGGAGTGTACATTGGAGATTCATTATCCATGTAACAGTAGACCGTTCAAGAACGCGTACTGTTAATTGACTCAATATAATATCTCTATACTCTCTATAGACTAATTTTTGGAGGTTGAGTTTTTAAAAAAGCGTAGTTTACACAGCTTTTCCTGTAAAAAAGGTTAAATTCTCAAGTATACTGTCATAACAGTTCTATGGACGTACAGAAAAATTTATTGTTTTCAATTCAGTTACTATAGTAATTCCTATGTTTTATATTGATCTTATAATTATTTATAATATTGTAATTGTATGATGAAATAAAAACAGCCCAATATGTCCGTTTTAGTTTTAGTCAGCTTGAAAATGTGACCTGTGTGGTCACGAAACCATGGTCGTGTACCAAATTAAAGTGTAGAAAACTGACAACATCTATGTGTTTTTATTTCATCATGGAACGTTTCTACAACATCGACCACAACTCAGTTGAAGAAATTGTAATTGTACTTGACGTTGTTAAACAAATTGTATTTTTGTAACAACATTAGGACAATGAATGATTTTGATTTCGTTTGACTTATGAAATAAATGTAACAGGACGGTAACGGTCTTCGGCTTCCTCTCTATTGTTATAATTCCGTAATCCATTTCATTTGGGTTGAGCTCTTGAGATGTGTATATATCATGCAAATAGCTATGGAGTGTACAGCTTCATTCTTTTTTTTTTATACAATTTTGTCCAGCTTGATAGCATCACAGTTCTCTCACTCACTACTTTCATTATATTTACAGTCACAATATACAAAGTGAAATAAACTAATTATTGACCGAGCAAAGTGAGGTCTAAGATTAAAGTCGACGGTTTAGCATTTCTCTTTATGTTCAAATGTTTATAATTATGTTATGCATTCACAGCGAATCGCAGCAATAGATTTTCATGAAATTTGACAGGTATGTCCTTTTTGAATTTCGACGTATTCATCGTTTTTTTTTTTTTTTTGTTAATTTTGCATTTTAAAGATAATACAAAAGGAAAATGAGTTTTATTCGAACACCAATATTACCGTAAAAATCAGACTATACAATTATTCATCATAAATCAGCTGTCTAGTGGACTACAATACTAACCGTTCAAAAACATCAGACATCTTAAAAATGTATCTCTCCATCAACGTTAGTAGACAGTTGTTGTCTGCTACCTTTTTCTTCCATAAGCTGAGACCATGATTCTAGTTTGGAGTTATTGATAGTAAACATTTTTTTTTTACATTTTTCTTTTTTAATCTGATGATTAAAATTGCAACAAATATTATTGAAAAGAGATTGATTCCTAAAATCATGAAAAGTCACAAATGAAGCTTATAGGAAATCAGCATTATGGTAGTTTATTTTTTTAATTTTAACACATTGATTTTTCACCAACACGACAACACAGAATGTTCTCTGATGGGTTGATTGGATTGGCATATCGACGGCAGCCAGACCTGATAACAGCGCTCACACTCACATCCCGGGACGACAAGTCACGGTACGATAGGACAGAGAGCTCTATGTATATTTAGGATTTTCCTAGACATTTTAAATTGATGAATTATTTATTAATTCTTAAGGAAAAATAACAACAGGTCAATGTAACTTACTGAGCGCAAGGTCTAATGTTCACAGAACAACTAGTTAACATACAGTCAGCAGTCTTGCGTCTTTGACACTGTGATATTTTGTTTTTGGATGGTTATAAATTGTCTTGTCTTTTCAATAGGAACTGTACATTAAAACTCAAAACTTAAACACAAAAATGTAATCTCCTTGATTTGGCATAAAAAACGTTTTTAAATTTTCTCCAAAATCCAGTTTCTTTGCAATTTCATTTTCAATCAAGAGTATCGCGAGTGAATATTGAGCCTTTCATGTGCCATTGTAGAGCGCAAATACATTTTAATAGGTTTGACTTTCATAAAACTACGTTCTGCACTAGCCACGGGAATTGTCAGGAAATTGAATTGTGCAATCCACAAGTTTGTGAACATGTCTTTGCTGTTAAACTTTTTAAATTAAACTCAACACTTCGCTCGCTATGAGCAGATTGGAGGGGATAAAAATGCTTAGAAGGAGGAAACAATCGCCTATTCTCAAATTTGGAGAATTTTCTGTTGCCTCTGCTTGAGTACCGTACAAGAACATGAGATCAGTAAACATCACATGCTCCTGTTTCCAAAGAAATCGCTTTAGACAACAAATACTATAGTAATATGTAACTTATTATTTTACATTGATCTAATATGCAGATAATATATAATGAAAGGGCCAGGCGCTTTCTGACAGTCAAAACACAACACAATGTACTCCGTGCAATCAACTATGACCACTCATATTGCAAGCAGGCGTCAGATGAACAGCCAGTGAACAGTATATTTATTATTTAGAAGAAGATTGTGTAAGGACGATATGGAACGGCGGAAGGAGCCTCCAACAAAATATGTAAGCACGATGGCCTACACCAAATATGTAAGGGGGAAAAAACTATGATAACAAAAAAAAGAACAGAATAAATAGAACTCCAATTAATGAATCTTTAACATATATACATTTGAACAAAACAAGATTAATTTGATTATAAAACAATATTTGATATGAATTAATGGGGAAAACACTCGCTTGCTGCTAATGAGGATTCAATGTTTGTGGCTATGAAAATTAAAGAACAATGATTCAGTAGTCACCTACCTTTTTGAAATAGCTTCCCACTTTGGCATCCACTGGTATTTCGCGACTTTAGTATTCTTTTAAAAAAAGAACAAATATTAACTGAACCAATGAATAGGCTCAGAACCCGTCTCCCTTAACAATACAATTATTTTTATACTGCCCCATCTGTGACAGAATAATTGAACTATTAGACGAACCGAAATCTAGCCTTTTTCACTGGATCAGCCGGACTTAACTCTCAGTCCTATCGAACGAGCTCACACACTGACACCCAAAAGTAAAATTTTGGGTATTAAATATAACTCAGTCAATGCCAAACATGAAGCCATTTCAAGTACATATTTTTATCTGTCGCACAAGCAGCACGTTTGTTATTAAAAACAAAAGAGAAGCTACATTAATTTTGACAACAAATCAAACAAACAATCTTTCTGTCGATGACAAAAATTGTTCAAGGACAAAAACACTGTTCATTAAACTTTTACAATTAAAACTCTAAAATCCTGATCAATATGAGATAAATATATGATTCATATATATGTCCCATATGACCAGGTGACAATTGGAGATCATTCACTATCACAAGCTGTTCAAATCCAAAATTGAGCAAAAATTCTGTTTTTTTTATGTCGCCGAGGCGCCCCACAGGCCGCGGTGCCCAAGGCGACCACCTCGGTCGCCACACCCACGCGACCGCTCTGTATATGAGTCACTGTTTTTGACAATAATTTTGGTGGGACAACTTTCGAACCACTATATACCAAGTTCAATCACTCTCCCAATCAATTTCTTGTGTGTTATGGTCAACAGAAGAACACGATGGCCTTGTTCACTACCCCCCCCCCCAAGGACATAACCTCTAAGTAGCTTGACCCTTCCCCTAACATGATCCTAGGTACGCCTATGTTGACAGAAGAATTGAGAATAATGTACCCTATTTATGTTTATGTTTTTGGAGGGACAGATACAAGGATCCAAAGGTTCAAAGGTACCTTATTCAGAAGGGTGAATGCATTGAAAAAAAAACTTTGAAAGCTGATATTCCTAGTACTTGATAATTATTTAATGTTAATAAAGCCTTCAATAACTGCAAGGGATATGCTGTATGTTGTATACTTTCCGTAGAGAAATTATGTACAAAAATAAAAAAAAATAATTCTATATTAATGGTGTATTGCAATAGATTAAAAGAACTCAAGAAATTGTATTCATTTTTCACGAGTTACAACTGAACTGATTTAGAAAATTAAATTATTTGAGTATACAATAAAGATTGGATCATGGAGCTTTTGTGAGTACTGACATAAATGCTTAGAAGCTTACATTTGGTTTTGATAAATTATAATAACTTAACAGGTTTTTGGTAAGGATTTCAATGTCAAAGATATTAAAAAATAATATATACATGATCTTGCAAAATAATAATCATGATAATATTATGTTGATCAAATATGAATAACTGCGAAAATTTGTAGAAAATGTCTCATACTTTTGCAAATAGAATAAATAAGAACATCTCATAACACTCGAAACATACAATATTTAGAGCATTCAAAAAATAATATGTTGGGCTGTTGTTGAGCCTAGAATGCCAATCTCATGCCAAGTCATTGATGAAAACAATCAATGGATTATCGAATGAATGTATCCATTCATCAGAAGACTGGAAGTGAGGAAAATAGTATAAAATGGAGAGAAAAGTTTAAAATATGATATAAAAATTATTGTTTATTACAATAACTAAGTTATTATGATGTAAAACTTTTGTGGGTAGCCTGCTGTAGGGATATGTTGAGATATTTTTGAGCCTCGAATCCTCGAATGCCAAGCTCAAGATTTTATTACTTCAGATTAAATCAAACACTCAATGGAATTATCGAATGTGCATCCATTCATCAAGAGATTGAAAGTGAGTAAAAAGTCTAAGTAGATAGGAAATACCAAAGGATAACACGATAAAAAAGGATCATGACTAATTACAATTAAATATAGTGATGCAGAACTGTTGTAAATATTATTCACATGAAAATTGAAAATAATCAAGCCTATTCAGAAGAATGGATGTATGCAAAAATACATGGAATGGTATTATACATAGGCCTACTGATTAATTTCATGTTGATCAAGTATAAATATTTATTAAAACATCATTCATTTTAATCTTATTCATTTATTTTTGTATTGGAAATTTCTATTGATACTCGCTGCCAGCACTCAAACTTCGGTTTTGCAGGCAGCGCCTATGTGTTATTTAGATTATCGAAGTTACTTTTCGTGTGTAATTGCAACTTCACGTCTGAAACTGAGCTGTCACCTGTGAGCTGAGAGAACCGTAAATTATGATGAAAATGTACTAACTGCTGCATCATCAGTTCACTGAGGGTTCAAGGTCAGAGCAATAGCAGGTACTTCGAGCAGTGGAGGCAAAATAATTACACATTAAACCTACAAAACGAGGAGGTTTTTGTGTACACTTTCAACTTACTATCCGGAGAGGAATGGGATTTGAAGACAAATAATAATTATTTGTGCAACTAGTGCAAAAAGTGACAATTTGCTGCACCGAAAGAAACGTTTACGTTCTTTGAAACTGAACGTTCTTGAGTGCAGCAGAGGAACTTTGCGCACGTATTCCACAAAAAAATTTTCCTACAGTTACCATTGAATATGATAAGTGAATAATTATGGATAAAATGATGGCTGAAATCCATCAAATGTTTGTGTGTGTGATGCTGTTATTAATAACCTTAATTCATTTGAAAATTGATAATCCAATTGAAGTTGAAAATTCTCAGCCAAAGTTCTCATTTCTATTCATTCAAGAATCAGAAAATATACAGATAGAACAAAAAATTTGCATTCATAATACATGCCTAGCGTTTACCTAGCGGGAAGAATCGTACAGTCTAAGTTTGTTTCATCCAGCTAAAAACTACTGAAACAGGATTCAGAAATTTAGACTTATGCTCAAATTACCGAGAAAAATGCTCAAAGTAAACTGAAAAATATTTATAAAATAACATAGACAACAGAGAATATTTATTGTAGTATTCTTATGTTTTTTATTATTTTTATTTATATGGATATCGAACGGTAATCATTTAACCTCAAAATTCGAATTTTATAATGTTTATTTGCTACTTTTCTCATTGCTTGCAGTTGAAATAATAATTATCAATGGAAAAGAACTATTATTTCTTATTAAATGATGGGAATTCGTGAATGATGATTATTCAATTATGATTTAGATGAACATTATTCTTGTTTTGGATTTCTAGATTGGGATTTTATCATAAATGTAGGGTAGCCATTGAAATGATTCTTATCTAAATCTAACCACAGTCATTGTTACCAACTTAATTTTTGTTTTCGTGCACTAATCCTCCATATAACCCACCAACTATTTTGTGTTGCCATGATTGAAATCTGGAGTACGCGAAGTAATACTTTGCGCACTAGAGCGGAGATTCTTTGCGTTCTGTAATCAGTGCAGGAATGGCCACTTTTCAAGGTATCTGTAGGAAAATATATTTTTTTGAACTTGATCAATTGATAGTTCCATGATTACCTTGCTAATGAGAGGCTTACACCAATAACCATGATACTTTTTTTTATTATTAAGATTTATTGAAAATCAAGGAGAGGATTCTTCTATAGAATTTGGGACTAGATAAGTTCTACTTTCAATAACCAAAAAACAAAGCATGCGGAAACCCTTGAAGATAAAATATTAGAATGAGTTATTATACTTTTTGAAAGATCATAATTGGGCGGTTGTTGAACCTAAGTGTTTGGCAAGGCATCTAATTATCGAAAAATTCATTAATCCTGATTGATAAATAAGTTCTTTTTCTGAATAAAAAAATGAGTAGTAAATATTTATTTGATGTGTATATATTTCTTTTGTGAATTTAACATGCGATTGATGGAATCGCTATCCTTCCCCACGTTTAAAAACTATTTCTATTCTAATTCATTGTCGGTTATGATTGTGACTAGTATAGGTGAAACAATCCACAAACTGAAAATCCTAAATGAATAATTTGGCTTATTATAATTACACATTCATAGCATTTGAATAAACATTTCACGTATCGATATAAGCTACTCAGTAGGCTACTGGGATTCAAGAAATTGCACGATTCACAGTGCATCCCAACTCTAAATTCCGGGGTGGTCCTCGACATTGCTGGTAGGTGAGGGAGTACCTACATAGAAACATTTTTTTGGGAACCCCTGGTCTACATTGCTATATTGCGTTTTTGTTATTTGTGCTTATTTAAAAAAAATAGAAATTCCGGAACTGCTATACAATGAGCTTCCTGATAGTGGTAGAGTACCGTACTCCATTTTATGTCTCATTGTTGAGAAACTTTCAGCTACCCAAATCAGATTATTTAATAATATGAACTAGAAGGACTCACTGCTCACACAACCCTGATTTCTCATTCTTTATTTTCTCCAAGAGAAATCATTCTGGAATGCCTTGACTCTTTGAGTAATAGCCTGCGCGGTCACCCTCCCTATCTGAGAACTAGTGACTACGATTCTTTTTGAGCGGGGTATGATTACTAAATCTTTTCTCCGGAACAACGTCTTTTCACACGAAGTGAGCATGCCATACACAAGTAAAATATTCAATCTAAGGTTCACAAGACAGTTTTTGCAAGGATATTGACAGACACAGAAGGAAATGGCAATATGAAGAGAAACAAAGAGACAAATTTCATTTTTTCTTAGCCTATCCTGATCTTTAGATACAATGTTAGGTTACCAACTTTTTAGTTTTCTGTAAATAAAATAGTGAATTCTCAGAGAAGCCTGTTTGAGAATATCAATTTACTGACGTGCTATTCTTGAATCTTAACAAACCTCCCATTCCCATCATTCTAGCAATAGACCAACTTCAAAGCGGAAAATTCTCGGGAAATTGTGTTTTCAAGAGTCCATGTCTCAGTCACCATTCATTGTGATGAACCTAATTCGGCGTTGAATTCTAGAGAATTTTGTGCTCTTGGAAACGTAATTTTTTTCGGAAAGCAATACTTTCCTTCATCTCATATTTTTAAAACAAGTGGGTTTGAAACAATTTATGGGTGTGATTATATTAAATGCATATAAGTACATGAGCACGTAAAGCTGCGTACAGTGGAGTGACGTTCGGTTGCGGAAGTCTGTACGCACCTTTAGATCATGCATGAACCGAAAAACAAAAAATCTGGTGTGGTGCACTCACACAACTTTCCTAGCCTTTATGAAAATTGATCAACTGACGATAGTGTTCCCGCACATCTCAAGTCTACTATTTTAAGATCTGAGCCAGCTGGTGACAGGACAATAACGCTGCAGACACACAAAGTCTGCTATCTCTTCATAGTGAATGATTTAATAGAATCAACAGTTTGCAATTGAATAATCGTATTTTCTCGAATTTCGAGCTTATTTTCAATTCTAGGTGAAAATGTTACTGAACACTAATTGTAGAGATTTTTAAGCTCAATCTTTTCCACTTGATTTTTTTTGTTTAATTTGTATCTGAAGCCTGATAATAATTGGGAATCTACAATCGAAATTTGCATAGATGGTGTAGTGCTCCTGAAATTTTTATGGGACTTGTGGCAGTTGATAAAGCTTATCAATGACTATTTTAGGTATGAATTTGATCAAAATCGTTGGAGTTGTTTTTGAGAAAATCGCGAAAACCCCTGTTTTTGACAACATTTTCGCCATTTCAGCCACCATCTTTAAATGAATTTGATCGAAATTGTTCGTGTCGGATCCTTATAGGTGAAGGACCTTAAGTTCCAAATTTCAAGTCATTCCGTTAATTGGGAGATGAGATATCGTGTACACAGACACACATACAGACCAATACCCAAAAACCACTTTTTTGGATTCAGGGGACCTTGAAACGTATAGAAATTTAGAAATTGGGGTACCTTAATTTTTTTGGAAAGCAATACTTTCCTTACCTATGGTAATAGGGCAAGGAAAGTAAGAATGGGAAGTGCCATTGAAACAGGTTATAATTTCCATAAAGCTGCTCACACTGAAGACATCCAGCAAGTGTACGCATCTATAGTGAGGTCCACGTTATAATGACAATATTTGTTCAACTTTGGTTTCGCTATCCTTGTCTATCATTCGACAAAGCCGGTGGTACTATCCTTTTCTAGGTCCACAACGATGCCACTCATGTTTTTGACAGTGTAGAAATATAATTTATTAAGCAGAGAATCGGCATCGCCATTCTCCTATCTTTATCCACTGCCATTATAACGTGGACCTCACTATAGTGTGAGTGTCCTATTGCTCTTTACAGATTTTATTTATGAGCAAGTGCACACATAAATAACCAAGCGAGCATCTGCTCATTATATAGTGAGGTCCATGTTATAATGACAGTATTTGATCAACTTTGGTTTTGCTTTCCTTGTCTATCATTCGACAAAGCCGGTGGTACTATCCTTTTCTAGGTTCACAACGATGCCAATTATGTTTTTGACAGTTTAGAAATATAATTAATTAATGAAGAGAATCGGCATCGCTATTCTTCTATCTTTATCCACTGCCATTATAACGTGGACATAACTATATACGCATCCAATGTGATCACACCGTAAGTTACAAGGTAATTTAAAATGTACAATATAATAATTCTTAAACATATTTTTGTGGTGGGCTATTACTTATTGCTGGGTATTTTCATCAAACTGTTATGCATGATTTATTCAGGGCAATTTATATTAATTTGAATGAAAGTGTCAAGTTTACACAGGTAACCAAACTTGTACATGCCTCCTGTCAGCCTGGAATAGAGCATGGTTATGTTATGCCAAAATGGTTTTCAAAGCATAACTTATAAAATAAGTAGAATTCATTCTTTGTGTTGTGCTTGTCTCTATTTAAAAAGATTATCAAGCATCATTGCAATAATATCTATAGTTTTACATAATTAACTGTATTAGGTTATTAAGAGGTAGAATAATAGTTTATGATTTCTGATCTGATTGGAGATTTTAACCTCAAAGTTAGCTAAATGCAATAGAAATTAAAAGTAATTTGTAACAAATTTAATGCTAAATTAATAAAATAAACATTGACTTACCTTTTGCTTCAAGTCTTACAGTGAATGATACAATAAAAAACAAACTTTAATCTATACTTTTGTTAAAATAAAGTCATCACCGGTACGTGCTCCCTATCTCCCTCTTTAATTCTTTATATCTTCATACTTCATGATCATGATTCATGAGTAGTTTCTAGATAACTAGATTTCGTTTTCGCTGGCCGCTGGCACCTTAGACCAGTTATAGAATAGACACGCTAGGAAGTCTAGACTCTGAAGCCAACATCTACAGCCAAATCCACCCATCTTGACGTCACAACCAAGCTAATAACAATGCATTGTTCAACAAAAATGTAAGTTACACACAACAAACTCGAAAAAGTTTTCTATTTTCTATAATTTCTTTACGATGCGTGACGTCCAGATGGGTGGGTTTGGCTGTAGATGTTGGCTTCATCGACTTTCATGAATATACAATGAGCCGTGCCTATTCTATATCTGGTCTAAGTCTGGTACCCGCTGGTTTCGCTGCAATGCTATCTTTACCTTACACAGCACATCAATACGCGAGTGCAGGTATTGTTTCATCAGTTCTTTCATTGTAACGTTCTCAGCAATGACAGTTACTGAGCACACACTGTTGTTGGGAGCTTGAGACATTACAAGAAATATCTACATATTGCCATTTACAAAAAAAAAAACCAAACCTCTCTAATCTTTCCTTTTACCTCATGAGAATTCACATTCATTTTACAATGTGATTTGAATTTTGATTGCACGCAAAGCTGAACAATACTCGAACTGTTCAATACGCTGAACAAGCTGACCGTTAATGGGTAATCTGTAAGATAAGTTTTGATGATGTAATGTTTCGCTATAAATTCTTAGACCAGTTATAGAATAGACACGCTGGGAAGTCTAACAAACCACTCTCTGTCTCAGACAGCACCGTATCGCGCATACGTTAGCAACGGGTTTTTCCCGTTCCATTCAGTCAGATCTTTGAATGTAACGTTCTTTGTGATGATGGTTACCGAGCACTGTAACTGAAGCCAATCTTCATTCTATTTGATGAAGATATTATTATCTAATGATGATTTATCATTAAATTCAATATAATAATCAATATATTATCATTTTATTTAATAAAAGAAAGAGTACTTTTGAAAAATATAATTAATAAAATATAACAGTTGTTATTTAACTGATGTTAAAAAACACTATAACTAGGTCAGCATATTGTAATTTCAAAACAAAAACCGAACCCTCAACCTCCCCTTTCAGATTTAAAACATCAATAAACATAACTATTTGAAAAACGTCTAATCCCTTCCAGCATATTGCAATTTCAAAGCAAAATCCTAACCTATCTTTCCACCTTTGAAATATCAAAAAGCATAATTCTACCTGGACCATAGCCCTTTCTAGTATATTGCAATTTTAAAGCAAAAACCCAACCTAACCTTATAGAACATTATTAAATATAATCAAAAAAAAACTCAACCCCTTCACATTTAATAATTTAGATTTCAAAGCAAAATCCTTAACCCCTAACCTATCCTTTCACATTTGAAACATCAAAAACATAACACTAACTGCAACCCTAGCCCCTTCTAGCATATTGCAATTTCAAAGCAAAAACCTAACCTATCCTAATAACACATGTAAGTGGGGTGTGGAACGGCGGGAGAAGCCTCCACCAAATATGTAAGCACGAAGTGCCAACACTGATCAATATGAGATAAATATATGATTCATATATATGTCCCATATGACCAGGTGACACACATTATTAAATATAACCTGAATAAAACCTAACCTCTAACCCTTTCACATTTAATACTTTAGATTTATTCGTCATCTTCAGAACAAAACATAAACATGTTGTTCATTTCATGAACATGTTCACAAACATGTGGTTCAAAGCAAAATCCTAACCCCCTAAACTATCCTTTTACCTTTGAAACATCAAAAAACATAACTCTACCTAGACCCTGGCAATATCAATTGCAATTTGCAATAGCAATACCTATTGCAATTTCAAAGCAAAAACCTAACCTATCCTAATAAAACATTATTAAATATAACCTAAATTAAAACTAACCCCTAACTCTTTCACATTTGTTGAACGATAGACAATGATAGCAACACCATTGCAAATCGTACACTACCATTATAACGTGGACCTCGCTATAGATACTCAAAGAATACTTTTGAATAACTATGTTATAACTGTGACTGTTGCTGGCCGTTACTCTGTTTCTGAGACAAAGAGAAGCTGCTGCTACCTATTCCTTGGTATAGCCTCTGAAGCCAAAATTTACAGCCATATCACCAAATCGTGACGTTATCATCGGTTGGAAAACTTTCAGATTGTGTCAATTTCAGAAGGATGTAAATTATTATTCATTAAAATGGTGAATTCTCGCTGGAATAGACACAATCTGCTATGAAAAACAATGTAAGTAGATATAAAAGGCGGGTCCTGGCACACAAGTGTGCCAGAACCCGCCTTTATCTCAAGGTCTTCCAGGTCAACCACCCTAACCTCAAGGTCATCCAGGTCAACCAACCTAACCTCAAGGTCATCCAGGTCAACCACCCTAGCCTCAAGGTCATCCAGGTCAACCACCCTAACCTCAAGGTCATCTAGGTCAACCACACCCACCACAAGGTCATCTAGGTTAACCACACCCACCTCAAGGTCATCTAGGTCAACCACACCTACCTCAAGGTCATCAAGGTCAACCACACCCACCTAAAGGTCATCCAGGTCAATCACCTTAACCTCAAGGTCATCCAGGTCAACCACCCTAACCTCAAGGTCACCAAAAAAAAAAAAAATTGAAAAAAAAAAATATTAAAAGAAAAAACAAAAAAAAAAAATAATGATGAAAAAAAAAAAAAACCCTAACCTCAAGGTCACAAAAAAAAAATTAAAAGAAAAAAAATTGAAAAAAAAACAAAATTGAGAAAAAAAAATTGAAAAAAATAAAAAAAAAAATTGAAAAAAAAAAAAAAAGTCGCGCAGTTATAAAACACAGCCTCGGCTCATACTGTCCATAAGAGTAAATCCTGTTTGTATGTTGTGTCGGCAAGATATCGGTGTGAGATTAACAACAAGGTATTCTTAGTCTAGGACTCTAAAAGACTCTCTGTTGTGAGGCCGGGTGACATAATTATTCTCGAGTGACGTTTTCATGTGAAAATTCAGATTTTTCTCCCCTCACAGGTTTTTACCTTGAGCATTATTGTTCTAAAAATCATTTTGTTTTTATATGTATGTAAATAATGTGTGTGTATGTTGAACAATAAAAAATTTGAATAATCAAGATTGATATCCAGTTCTTCAAACTGAAAATATATGCAGACGTGGAAGAAGAAGAAGAAGAGGAAGAAGATGAACAATAATAAGAAGAAAAAATATAGATAGGAGAAGATTATAACCGTTGAATACACTATTTTATCTATAACCACTCTTTTGACGAATTGAAAACTTATAAATTACTGGTGGTACACCCATACAGTCAGGGGTGTATTCAAATACCGTTGGATAATATCTTTCCAATATTGTTTCATTCATCTAGAAGTATATAATCTGTTCTTTCTTACATTGATATCACTTATGTATAAGTTACAGCAGTATCAAAATTATTTGATATTGACTGAACAATTAAAAGTCACATTGAAATGGTTATTTTGGAGTTTGGTAGAATAATACATTTACATGGAACTCAATTATTCATTGAAGGCAATCTACATAATTCTAATAGGTTCTGATAACCCATAATGATAAAATAGGTGTTCAATGAATAAATGAAGCCTAACAACTTGAAATATATTTCAAATTATTTAAGATTAAATTGATTCTACCTCGGTGCTAGTCAGCTTTACATTAATTGTACATGTATCATTGTATTGAATTATTGAATATTTGATGATTTTGGTAAAACGACATTTTAATCCTGGACTAGTAGTTCTATGAACAGTAGACCTCGCGCAGTTATAAAACACAGCCTCGGCTCATACTGTCCATAAGAGTAAATCCTGTTTGTATGTTGTGTCGGCAAGATATCGGTGTGAAAACGGCTAATGGCTGTTGGGGTTAGTGTATAAAAAAATGCTATCATCAAAAGCTAATCTCCTTCAACACACTGGCAACAGGTCAGCCCGAGTTAAAAGCAGATTTCGAGAGAAAATACTATGTTTTCTTTCCGTTATTAATTGCATGCGTCATTGCATGCAATGAATAGTCAACACAACTGATTTTTTACTAAGTTACATTAATATATTAATTGCATGCGTTATTGCATGCAATTAAAAATCCACAACAGCTGAATTATTATGGATGATTCTATTCTGATTTTTACTGTAATATTGGCGTTCGAAGGAGACTTTACCTATTGTATTAACCTTGAAATGCAAAATTTCCAAAAAAACCTTGTTTAATAAGAAATATACCTGTCAAATTTCATGGTAATCTATTGCTGCGTTTCGCCGTAATTGCGGAACATATAAACATAAAGAGAAATGCAAAGCCGTCGACTCAATCTTAGAACTCACTTCGCTCGGTCAATAAATCGAAATTTTAAGAAACCACAAATATCCTGGATGAAAAGGGGAATGAAATGCTATGTAGATATGAATCTAAATGTCCAGGATACACTAAAAAGTCCACTAAATTCATCATTTTTTTCTCCCACAGGAGAAACGTTTTAAGCTGGCATCAAATGATGTCACCACATTATTTACATATGTAAATTATATATTTATATATGTATGTCACGTGGATTGAAGGAGCGTTGTTTGTCACGTTGTTTGTTGATTGAAGGAAGATTCTATTCTACTATTTAAATAAATCATAATATAATTTACTTATCCACTTCAAGATTTACATAGTGATAATAAGTAGGAAATGAAATGTATAGCAAACACTTCAGTTGCTATGTAGGCCTACTGTATTGTATTCTGTAGTGTCTTATTTTTTACTAAAGTGATGAAGTATCAGAAAATACTATTATTCAGCATTGTTATGTATTATTTTCAATGTCATTTTTTCTCTTTCTTTTCAATAATTTGTTTTTTTAATAAGTAGATAACTTAACTATTGTTTGTTTTTAATCATGTTATTTGTATTATTTTTTTGTATTGTTATAATACTTGATAGAGAGTTGAGTGTAAGAGAGGGTCGACTGCGCCCTAACTTCGCTCTCTGAGAAAAATGAAGGCAGTCATTCTATTCTATTCATGTCACCATAATATATATATTAAAAAACAGATGACATCCAATTTATTAGAGGGAATGGAATGCCTTCATCTTCATGTGTAGGCAACACACCACACCAACCTTGTTCCTGTGAGACTGACCTTGTCTCTGTGAGACTGACCTTGTCTCTGTAAGACTCACCTTGTCTCTGTGAGACTCACCTTGTCTCTGTGGGAACTTGTTCTATGAGACTGCCATTTATAAAAATACTTGTTCCTATGAAACTTGTCTCTGTGACACTAATATCGTTCAAAAACACTACTTGTCTCTGTAAGAACTTGTCTCTGTGATACAGACCCAATAATTGAAGTACAAATGTACTCATGGTGGTGTAAAAAAAAGTAAGTCCGACCCAACCAAAGACACCAAACCAAAATAAAGTAAGTTTAAGGAAAAGCTATGCGAAGAGCCTTTAAACAATTACCTAAACTCCGATTTTTTTTCTTTTTTTGGTGGTTGGCGGGGGTGGAGGGAAAACCCGAAAGATAGATTAGGAAACAACTCCAGAAGTGATACTTCATTTTCAGTTGGTGTTCAATTTTCAGCTGCTCTAATATAATTATGCTCTATTTAGATATGCTACACCATACATCCGCATATATAGGCACTAAGCTTACCTTGTCTAAAATATACAGCATTTTAATGAGTATATGGATATATATATATATATATATATATATATAGATATATATATATATATATATATATATATGTATATAAGCTTACAAGGTCATAAGCCAACATCTACTGTCATATCGCCAAATCGTGACGTCAGCATTGGATAGAAAACTTTTCTGTAGAGTTTGTTTACATTAGTAGATATAAAAGGCGGACACAAGTGTGCCAGAACCCGCCTTTATCTCAAGGTCATCCAGGTCAACCACCCTAACCTCAAGGTCATCCAGGTCAACCACCCTAACCTCAAGGTCATCCAGGTCAACCAACCTAACCTCAAGGTCATCCAGGTCAACCACCC
Organism: Nilaparvata lugens; assembly: GCF_014356525.2. Classification (NCBI taxonomy): domain Eukaryota; kingdom Metazoa; phylum Arthropoda; class Insecta; order Hemiptera; family Delphacidae; genus Nilaparvata; species Nilaparvata lugens. The sequence continues at coordinate 46,350,989 of NC_052507.1, forward strand.
TAACCTCAAGGTCATCTAGGTCAACCACACCCACCACAAGGTCATCTAGGTCAACCACACCCACCTCAAGGTCATCTAGGTCAACCACACCTACCTCAAGGTCATCAAGGTCAACCACACCCACCTAAAGGTCATCCAGGTCAATCACCTTAACCTCAAGGTCATCCAGGTCAACCACCCTAACCTCAAGGTCACAAAAAAAAAAAAAAAATAAAAAATAAAAACATATAAAATTGGGAAAAAAAGGGAAAAAGGGGAAAAAAATTCCCTCCAGATCCTGAACTGGGGTATAAAAGGAGTTGTTCTACAAGGAGTGGGACGTTGTGTCTTTGACAGTTGTGCCGTCAGTACGTGTGTGTACCACCAGTACATGTGTGTGAAAAAAAAATGAAAAAAAAAATAAATAAATAAAAAAAAAAAAAATAAATAAATAAATAAATAAATTAAAAAAAAAAAAAATCAAAAACACAAAATCTAAAAAAAAAAATAAATAAATAAAAACACTTAAAATTGGGAATAAATGGGAAAAAGGGAAAAAAGGGAAAAAAATTCCCTACTGATCTTGAACTGCTCGCCGGTCGCCCGGCCGCCACTGGTCACCCCACCGGTTGCCCAGCCGCCGCCAGTCGGAAGAAGTATCATATTCTATTTAATTTAAGTCTTTAAACATAAATCCTCTATGGTGTAGTGGTTAGCAAGTCAGCTTTCTGAGTTGGAGGCTCTATGCTCGAATCCAAGGCGGTGAAGGTAAGTATTAAAGGTCAGTATCAACAGAACCAGAAGATATTTTTTGTATGTAGTGGGGAGACTGGCCCACCACTGCCAGTCATCCTGCTGCCAGTCGTCCGGCCGCCACCGATCGCCTGACCGCCGGTCGCCCGGCCACCACCGATCACCTCATCGGTCGCCCCACCAGTCACCCCACCATCGTCACCAGTCGTCCCACTATCGCCACCAGTCATCCCACCATCGCTGCCAGTCGCCCCACTATCGCCGCTAGTCGTCCCACTATCACCACCAGTCGTACCACTATCGTCACCAGTCATCCCACCATCGCCGCCAGTCGCCCCACTATTGCCACCAGTCGCCCGGCCGCCACCGGTTGCCCCACCACCGGTCGCCCGGCCGTCGCCGGTCGGCCACCGCCGGTCGTCCGGCCGCCACCGGTCGCCCAGCCACCAGTCGCCCCGCCGGTCGCCTCACTAGTCGTCCGACCGCCACCAACAGTCGACCTGCTGCGGCTGGCAATTGTCCCGCCGGCTGAGCATGAGCATTCTCAATGACCCTAGCTCCTCCTGCCACATGGACCATGCTCACCAGTATTCAGCATGTCTGTGGCAGGATGGTAGGGTCATCCACTCAGTGGTCAGTCAGTCACTGTTCAGTCACTGATCAGTCTGATCAGTCACTGTTCAGTCACTGATCAGTCTGATCAGTAACTGATCAGTCACTGATCAGTCTGATCAGTAACCGATCAGTCACTGTTCAGTCACTGATCAGTCTGATCAGTAACTGATCAGTCACTGTTCAGTCACTGATCAGTCACTGATCAGTCACTGTACAGTCAGTGACACTCCGCACTTGGTATGGGTCCAAAATGTATAAATAGCGGAGCTCAAACTCTTAGACCTCAGTATACTTATAAACACTGACCAGTATGTATATCAAACAAAGGAACCATAAGCCAACATTGGAGGAGGTTGCTCCTACCATATTGGAGATTGCTAGGTTGAAGCGTGAAATCAAAAGGAGGCATAAGGAAATCATGCTGGGTAGACGGATTGCAGAAGAGAAACATGTGGAACACTTCAAACCTCTAGCTGAGCCACTAGTCAACCTAGTCGAAACCTTCCAACAGAAACAAATATGGATATATATTGGATACATAGCAGATTAGATTCATTGTGCTGGAATCATCTGTGGAGAATAGACATTCTGTTGATCAACTGTGTATCTAGAACAATAGAGAAGATGGTACTCCTATTCTCAAAGTGGGCTGACTATGGTGAGACAAATTTACCATCAATCTCCCCATTTGATCTGAAGATGGTTGAGGATCATGTAGAAGATGGGGAAGAGGAAACTGATATGGAGGAGGACAATGAGGTAGAGGTGGAAGAGGAAGAGGAGGGAGAGGAGAAGGAGGAGGAGGAGGAAGAGGAGGAGGAGGAAGAGGGAGAGGAAGAGGAGGAGGAAGAGGAAAAGGAGGATGATGTAGTGGTGAGAAATACTACTACACCTATACTTTTGACTCGAAGGAGCATCAATTACCTGAAGGAAAGAGGTTGTGAGGTGATTCAACATCAATGACAGGGTATTGTCTCTAGCTGAAACAGTGTTCTAGAGGTATCACTGAATATCATCCAAAGACTATCAGACAACATAGAAGACTTGCCAAGGACTAGTGCTGGAAAAGGAGTCTACTACCTGGGACATCACCTGCTCGACATGGACCAAGGAGAAACATCATGGATACATCACTTTTCTGCACACTCAATATGATAAACAACTTGGATTTTGGATCAGAGATATACCTGCTTGTAGTAAACTTTTCAATGAAATGGATGTTGAATAAATCAATAAATAGCTAATTGTATTCCAAACTGTTTACTTATTACCTACCATCTCCTTAGATATAGTTTAGCTATAAGTATATTCTGAGTGCCACTGACTGCGCTCAGAATGCTCATGCTCAGCCGGCGGGACAATTGCCAGCCGCAGCAGGTCGACTGTTGGTGGCAGTCGGACGACCGGTGAGGCGACCGGCGGGGCGACCGGTGGCCGGGCGACCGGTGGCGGCCGGACGACCGGCAGCAGGATGACTGGCAGTGGTGGGCCAGTCTCCCCACTACATACAAAAAATATATCCTCTGGTTCTGTTGATACTGACCTTTAATACTTACCTTACCGCCTTGGATTCGAGCATAGAGCTTCCAACTCAGAAAGCTGACTTGCTAACCACTACACCATAAGGGATTTTTGTTTCGAGTCTTAAATAAATAGAATATGATACTTCTTCCGACCGGGCGACCGGTGGGGTGACTGGTGGCGGCCGGGCGACTGGTGGCAATAGTGGGGCGACTGGCGGCGATAGTGGGGCGACTGGCGGCGATAGTGGGACGACTGGTGGCGATAGTGGGACGACTGGTGACGATGGTGGGGCGACTGGTGGGGCGACCGATGAGGTGATCGGTGGTGGCCGGGCGACCGGCGGGGGCGACCGGCGGCCAGGCGATCGGTGGCGGCCGTACAACTGGCAGCAGGATGACTGGCAGTGGTGGGCCAGTCTCCCCACTACATACAAAAAATATATCCTCTGGTTCTGTTGATACTGACCTTTAATACTTACCTTTACCGCCTTGGATTCGAGCATAGAGCTTCCAACTCAGAAAGCTGACTTGCTAACCACTACACCATAAGGGATTTTTGTTTCGAGTCTTAAATTAAATAGAATATGATACTTCTTCCGACCGGGCGACCGGTGGGGTGACTGGTGGCGGCCGGGCGACAAGTGAGCAGTTCAAGATCAGTAGGGAATTTTTTTTCCCTTTTTTCCCTTTTTTCCCTTTTTCCCATTTATTCCCAATTTTAAGTGTTTTTATTTATTTATTTTTTATTTTTTTTTCGATTTTGTGTTTTTGATTTTTTTTTTTTTTTCAATTTTTTTTTTTTTTAATTTATTTATTTATTTATTTTTTTTTTATTTTTTTATTTATTTTTTTTTTTTTTCACACACACGTACTGGTGGTACACACACGTACTGACGGCACAACTGTCAAAGACACAATGTCCCACTCCTTGTAGAACAACTCCTTTTATACCCCAGTTCAGGATCTGGAGGGAATTTTTTTTCCCTTTTTTCCCTTTTTTTCCCAATTTTATGTGTTTTTATTTTTTTTTTTCATTATTATTATTTTTTTTTTTCATTATTATTTATTTTTTTTTTTTTTAATATATATTTTTTTTTATTTATTTATTATTTTTTTTTTAATATTTTTTTTTCAATTTTTTTTTCAATTTTTTTTTCAATTTTTTTTTTTTTGTGACCTTGAGGTTAGGGTGGTTGACCTGGATGACCTTGAGGTTAGGTGGTTGACCTGGATGACCTTGAGGTAGGGTGGTTGACCTGGATGACCTTGAGGTTAAGGTGATTGACCTGGATGACCTTGAGGTAGGGTGGTTGACCTGGATGACCTTGAGGTTAGGTTGGTTGACCTGGATGACCTTGAGGTTAGGTTGGTTGACCTGGATGACCTTGAGGTTAGGGTGGTTGACCTGGATGACCTTGAGATAAAGGCGGGTTCTGGCACACTTGTGCCGCCTTTTATATCTACTAATGTAAACAAACTCTACAGAAAAGTTTTCTATCCGATGCTGACGTCACGATTTGGCGATATGACAGTAGATGTTGGCTTATGACCTTGTAAGCTTATATATATATATATCCATATACTCATTAAAATGCTGTATATTTTAGACAAGGTAAGCTTAGTGCCTATATATGCGGATGTATGGTGTAGCATATCTAAATAGAGCATAATTATATTAGAGCAGCTGAAAATTGAACACCAACTGAAAATGAAGTATCACTTCTGGAGTTGTTTCCTAATCTATCTTTCGGGTTTCCCCTCCACCCCCGCCAACCACCAAAAAAAGAAAAAAAATCGGGAGTTTAGGTAATTGTTTAAAGGCTCTTCGCATAGCTTTTTCCTTAAACTTACTTTATTTTTGGTTTGGTGTCTTTTGGTTGGGTCGGACTTACTTTTTTTTACACCACCATGAGTACATTTGTACTTCAATTATTGGGTCCGTATCACAGAGACAAGTTCTTACAGAGACAAGTAGTGTTTTTGAACGATATTAGTGTCACAGAGACAAGTTTCATAGGAACAAGTATTTTTATAAATGGCAGTCTCATAGGAACAAGTTCCCACAGAGACAAGGTGAGTCTCACAGAGACAAGGTGAGTCTTACAGAGACAAGGTCAGTCTCACAGAGACAAGGTCAGTCTCACAGGAACAAGGTTGGTGTGGTGTGTTGCCTACACATGAAGATGAAGGCATTCCATTCCCTCTAATAAATTGGATGTCATCTGTTTTTTAATATATATACTGTATTATGGTGACATGAATAGAATAGAATGACTGCCTTCATTTTTCTCAGAGAGCGAAGTTAGGGCGCAGTCGACCCTCTCTTACACTCAACTCTCTATCAAGTATTATAACAATACAAAAAAATAATACAAATAACATGATTAAAAACAAACAATAGTTAAGTTATCTACTTATTAAAAAAAACAAATTATTGAAAAGAAAGAGAAAAAATGACATTGAAAATAATACATAACAATGCTGAATAATAGTATTTTCTGATACTTCATCACTTTAGTAAAAAAATAAGACACTACAGAATACAATACAGTAGGCCTACATAGCAACTGAAGTGTTTGCTATACATTTCATTTCCTACTTATTATCACTATGTAAATCTTGAAGTGGATAAGTAAATTATATTATGATTTATTTAAATAGTAGAATAGAATCTTCCTTCAATCAACAAACAACGTGACAAACAACGCTCCTTCAATCCACGTGACATACATATATAAATATATAATTTACATATGTAAATAATGTGGTGACATCATTTGATGCCAGCTTAAAACGTTTCTCCTGTGGGAGAAAAAAATGATGAATTTAGTGGACTTTTTAGTGTATCCTGGACATTTAGATTCATATCTACATAGCATTTCATTCCCCTTTTCATCCAGGATATTTGTGGTTTCTTAAAATTTCGATTTATTGACCGAGCGAAGTGAGTTCTAAGATTGAAGTCGACGGCTTTGCATTTCTCTTTATGTTTATATGTTCCGCAATTACGGCGAAACGCAGCAATAGATTACCATGAAATTTGACAGGTATATTTCTTATTAAACAAGGTTTTTTTGGAAATTTTGCATTTCAAGGTTAATACAATAGGTAAAGTCTCCTTCGAACGCCAATATTACAGTAAAAATCAGAATAGAATCATCCATAATAATTCAGCTGTTGTGGATTTTTAATTGCATGCAATAACGCATGCAATTAATATATTAATGTAACTTAGTAAAAAATCAGTTGTGTTGACTATTCATTGCATGCAATGACGCATGCAATTAATAACGGAAAGAAAACATAGTATTTTCTCTCGAAATCTGCTTTTAACTCGGGCTGACCTGTTGCCAGTGTGTTGAAGGAGATTAGCTTTTGATGATAGCATTTTTTTATACACTAACCCCAACAGCCATTAGCCGTTTTCACACCGATATCTTGCCGACACAACATACAAACAGGATTTACTCTTATGGACAGTATGAGCCGAGGCTGTGTTTTATAACTGCGCGAGGTCTACTGTTCATAGAACTACTAGTCCAGGATTAAAATGTCGTTTTACCAAAATCATCAAATATTCAATAATTCAATACAATGATACATGTACAAATTAATGTAAAGCTGACTAGCACCGAGGTAGAATCAATTTAATCTTAAATAATTTGAAATATATTTCAAGTTGTTAGGCTTCATTTATTCATTGAACACCTATTTTATCATTATGGGTTATCAGAACCTATTAGAATTATGTAGATTGCCTTCAATGAATAAATTGAGTTCCATGTAAATGTATTATTTCTACCAAACTCCAAAATAACCATTTCAATGTGACTTTTAATTGTTCAGTCAATATCAAATAATTTTGATACTGCTGTAACTTATACATAAGTGATATCAATGTAAGAAAGAACAGATTATATACTTCTAGATGAATGAAACAATATTGGAAAGATATTATCCAACGGTATTTGAATACACCCCTGACTGTATGGGTGTACCACCAGTAATTTATAAGTTTTCAATTCGTCAAAAGAGTGGTTATAGATAAAATAGTGTATTCAACGGTTATAATCTTCTCCTATCTATATTTTTTCTTCTTATTATTGTTCATCTTCTTCCTCTTCTTCTTCTTCTTCCACGTCTGCATATATTTTCAGTTTGAAGAACTGGATATCAATCTTGATTATTCAAATTTTTTATTGTTCAACATACACACACATTATTTACATACATATAAAAACAAAATGATTTTTAGAACAATAATGCTCAAGGTAAAAACCTGTGAGGGGAGAAAAATCTGAATTTTCACATGAAAACGTCACTCGAGAATAATTATGTCACCCGGCCTCACAACAGAGAGTCTTTTAGAGTCCTAGACTAAGAATACCTTGTTGTTAATCTCACAGTTGTACAGTCAGTGTCAGTGAGATTTTCTGCACACACTTCATTGTTACGGTACCATAATATTCAGATGATGGTATTTCTAGATGAAATGGATCGGCGTGAATACGCCGAATGGATCGACTCGTATCATTTGAGGATGAGGAAACATGATTATGTTAAAAGGAATAGTCTCCATCTCCATTTATGTTCTTAGGGATTTGCTTGTGATCATGTCTCTATCATTTTATCAATTCGAAGATCAGCCTTCAAAAATTTAGGTCAACTTATACATTTCAACTCACGTTGCTACACGTTTCAACTTAGCAAAAGGACAGAGGGAACTAGTATCATTATTCTCTAAAGCCCGGGAAATATCCCTGTTATTGTTCTTGGTACCTTATACAAAAGGGACTCCATAATACAAAAACGAATCAGTCCTTGCCGGACAAAGCTAGAGGAAGAAGAAGACGACAGGAGGAGAAGAAGAACAAGCGAGAAGAAGGAGAAGATAATAGAAAAAGGAGACAGAAGAAGAAGTCATTGATAAGCTCTATCAACTGCCACAAGTCCCATGTCTGTAAAAATTTCATGAGCTCCACTCCATCTATGCAAAGTTTGATTTTAGATTCCCAATTATCAGGCTTCAGATACAATTTAAACAAAAAAATTCAACTGGAAAAGATTGAGCATGGAAATCTCTACCATTAATGTTCAGTAACATTTTCACCTAAAATTGAAAATAAGCACGAAATTCGAGAAAATGTTATTATTTCAATTGCAAACTGTTGATTTCTATAAAATCATCCACTATGAAGAGATAGCAGACCTCGTGTGTCTCCAGCGTTATTGTCCTGTCACCAGCTGGCTTAGATCTTTGAATAGTAGACTTGAGATGCGCGTGAACACTAGCGTCAGGTGATCAATTTTCATAACGGCAAGGAAAGTCGTGTGAGTGCATCACACCAGATTTTTACTGTAATATTGGCGTATAAAGGAGGCTCCTTTTTCCTTTTATATTATTCTTGAAATGCAAAATTTCCAAAAACCTTGTATATATGTCGACGCGCAATTTAAAAAGGAACATACCTGTCAAATTTCAGGAAAATCTATTACCGCGTTTCGCCGTAAATGCGCAAATACATATAAACATTAAGAAAAATGCCAAACCGTCGACTTGAATCTTAGACCTCACTTCGCTCGGTCAATTATAAATGGCATGCCTCATTGAATGCAACTTTTATGCACTCTTAATAGGATGCAAAAAACTTATAACAGCTTGTCTGGGCGCCTAGATATCTTCTGTTTTTCTCGTGCTAAATTCCGGAAAGCGTTATATGATAATTAAATCTTGTGTAAGCATGATCTGATCAAATAAATAGTTGGTGTATCAGTGTGGATGTGCATATGGTTTGAGACGTCGTTCGGTTATTAATGTTATTTATTCGATTGATAAAATTTTTGTTCATTATTTCTTATTAAATTCTTCAATTTTTATAAGTTTTGGAATTTAGAATTCTCAATTTGTTTTATTTTTTCATAAGTATTTGAAATCTCTGTATTTTTCATTTTTGAATTAGGTGGTATCTTTGTTGTTTGTATTATTCATTATTGCATAAGTTCGTATTATTTTTATCATTATTTTTCATTTGTATCTGTACAATTTTTATTGTTAAAGAGACATATTTGGGGAAACACGTTGTCTCCATTGTGAATGAATAAATAAATAAATGAACTATTGATTGCGTGCAATAACGCATGCAATTAATAACTAAAATAACATAGTATTGTCTCTCGAACTTTCTCTGCTTTGAACTTTGGCTGTCCTGTTGCCAGTATGTCTTGAAGGAGATTAGCTTTTGATATTAGCATTTTTGATACACCAACCCCAACAGCCATTAGCCGTTTTCACACCGATAGCTCGTCGACATGACATACAGACAGGATTTACTCTGATGGACAGTATAAGAGGAGGCTGCGGTTTATAACTGCGCGAGGTCTACTGTTCACAGAACTACTAGTATTTTACAGCTGGCGTCAGCTTATGAATTTCGGGTATGCGATATTTTGATTTTCCACAGAATCACTCGCTCACTTTTTACTATCCACAGACCACGAAAGTCTAAGCTGTTTCAGCCAAGGATGAATTATCCTTCTAATGTCGTTCAGTGAGTTTTCCCTAGAATGAGACCTAGTGCAATCGAATTTTTATATCATAAACCTACTGTTCCAAATTTCGTAAAAATCGTTAGAGTCGTTTCCGAGATCCGTTGAACATAAATAACCAAATATAAAAATATAAACAGTAAAACAAAATAAAATCTTATAGTACCCTTTATTTTTAAAAAAACTTTAAAATAGTTTAACAACTAGTTTCGTTGATATTACACCATCGTCAGGTTATTTTATTTTATAACTATAAGATTTTATTAATTAAAAAGTAGCCCATGTCAATAAGTGTTTTTTATATAAACAGATGTACATAAATTGCTCGCTTAATAGGATAACGTATGATAAAAATTGGTGAAAGTACAGTTCCCTGGAGCAGGCCGTAAAATGACAGTTTCTCTATACTTTTATTGTTAAAATTTGGAATCTACCTTCCAAGTAACTTCTTATGAATTTTAATGAATGACCTCTAAAACCATACTTCTCCAGTTTGTTGCAAATCTTATCATGTGGTATGGTATCAAAGGCCTTGGATTAATCCATGAAGACTGCAAATGGTTTTTTCTTGGAATTTATCATTTCTGTTACATTGTTTAAAAAACATACTAGCGCATCCTCAGTACTGATATTTTTTGATGAGCAATACTGGACAACAGATGCAGAATATACGAACATAGAAACGTATATTTAATCACATCAAGACAAAAAATATACAAGTCATGAAAGCGATAAAAATTATACATTACAGTTTAGAACACATTTGAAATATAAGGTAATACTTCAATTAATTCAGATTTACGTTCAAGTTTAAAAATATACGCCTAATAATAAAATATTTTCTACTTAATGAGATGTTAATAAATAGTAATATTCTAATTTTCTAATAAAAATTTTAATTTCTTGGATTTTTTCAATTTGAGTACACAATAATTCCAATAGAACCACTGTCTGTGCTAGAAGAACATACTTGAGATTTTAAATACAAACAAATTTAATTACAACATGAAAATATTTTCGAATATAAAAATCAGCAACTCTGTACTCGATATCTTTTTCACTATGTGTATTAAGACAAAACTATGTGTTTGTTTTGTATTAAGAAAATTGTAACTACATTTTTATTATATACAATAAATTTGACAACAGTAAACATATCTAGAAAGTTGAATATAATTTGATACTGTTATTTTAAAATACACAAAAAATACCATATTATTCAAGATAGTTTCTTATAGCTTCTTGCAACTTTTTCCTGGCAGATGAAACTCTTTCTTCTTGGCGTTTAATATCTTCATCAGCAACTGACACAGCCTGCAAAAGAGAACAGGCATTAAGCGCAATTGTCAAATAAATTTACTAAATTAGAATTCACAAAAACCTACAATACCATTTAATTGAGTGGAAGAATCGCCAAGATTATTTTATGATAATACTACGATAATTATGTATGTGGGAAAAAACAATAGAGAGATATACAAATCAGGAATCAAATTACCCTTTTAATATTCATTTTTTAAACATGTTTTTACACTTGAAAATGACTATCAAGAGTGCGAAACATGTATAAAAATAAATTAATATTAAATGGGTGCTTTTTATTTTCAATTTCTATGTACATACTAATAGTCCTGAATAACAAATGGGAAAGAGGATACTTGAGAAGAATTCTATAGCTATGGAAGAATGAAAGAGTGTATATACAGTGTTTTTTATTACAATACCATCATCATTAAATGTCACCACTTAAAAACCAAAGTTTTTGCTAGATAGTGGCGTAACACAGTTGGAACGTTGTTATTCAATTTTATGGAGAAATTATTTTAAAGAAAACTTGCCACAGTTATTGAAAGTAAGAAAGTTGATATTCCAGCACACTAAGATAAGATATGCTGTTCCGCCGCAAAACGACGAAGGAGTGGGTTAATTTTATTGGTCAATGAACTTGATCTGAATAGAGATTTCAAGAAGATGCGCTCAAAACTTCTGGCTAATCAAATGGTTCGATAGTAATTTTATAACATAGTAATGTTAAAATCCTCAAGTGAGCGCTCACTGTGCTCATTGACAAACCTGAACGAGAGGCTGATCCGGATTGATGAAAACCCCTGGATTCTTCTCCAAAGCTGACTTGGAGCCAGTCTGGCCGGTGACCGGCTGGTTGGAAACATGCAGGGCCGTCGCTACCGACTGCAGTATCGTCTCATCGTTCACATGGGGTCCAACTGGTTTCAAACCTTTCGGCAGTTCCATTGCATGCAGCTCGTGGCCATACGTATCACACGCTCGTAGTCCTTCAAGTCTCTTCTCCCAAAACAACTTCGGTAAAAACAAACAAAGAATACATTTTTATAAAAATATTATCTTATATCTTGATAAATACAAAATCTAATACACAAAAAAATGTAATATTTGATGAATTCAATCACAGTATGAAATAAATGATGAGTGCCAAATTGATAAGTACAGTACCTGAATTGAGGAAATACAGTACCTGGGTATTGCATTGCATGAAAAATAAAATAGAGTGAAGATAATTGCATTGTAAAAATCGCATCATTGAGTGAATAAAATCATGTGAATCATCGTAATTCAAATTCAAATTCTTTATTTTCTGCATAAATACAATAACAAGAAATGTCTGTATATCGCAGTCGTCAAGTACAATAATTATATACACATAGGTAACATGTTTTTTGGATTTAGTTAACATAATAAAAGGTCAGAAAAAGTCAGCCAGACAAAAACTCATTCAACGAGTAAAACTCTCCTTCTACAACAAACTTTTTAAGGTTTTTTTTTGAACAAAGCATCATTATTAATCGACTTCAAACTATCTGGTAATTTATTATAAATTTTAATACCAGTGACATTTATATCCCCTTCAGACAAGGCAAGACGATGTTGGGGAAGTAGCAAATTGGTACCATGTCTTGTAGAATAATTGTGGCTAGCTCCTACAGTTATAAAACGGTCACCATTCCTTCTTATATATATAACAGACCGATAAACGAGAAGACCATAAAATGTCATAACGCCAATTCTTCTAAAAGTACCTCTACATATATACTGGAAGGTCTTCTATAATTCGGATAGCACGCTTTTGTATCTTGAACACCTCATTGGAATGGGATGAGAACCCCCAAGCTTCCATTGCATAAGTCATCACCGATGCAAAACAGCCATGATAAACAGTAAGTAAATATTCTTTATTTAACAGTGACTTTAATATTCTCAGTGAGAAGCACACTTTACTAAGTCTACTGCACACTTCAGTGATGTGAGGAATCCAAGAGAAATGCTTATCAATAGTAACTCCCAGAAATTTAGACGTAGCGGATTCACTAATGTGCCTACCATTTACAGATATGGATATTGGAAAGGGTGACTTATTTTTTGTCAGAAACTGGAGGAATTTAGTTTTGACCACATTTAATGATAGACTATTTCCAGATAGCCAATCATTCATAGATAATACTGCTCTATTCACCCTCAACTGAATACTCTCTTCCTGTCCACCAAAAAGCAGAGTTGTGTCATCTGCATAGAACAGAGCCTTGCAAAGCGGTAATTCAAATTCCAGGTCATTGATATAAATGAGAAAAAGTAGAGGGCCCAATATTGACCCTTGGGGTACCCCTGAGCTGACCTTGGAGGTTTTTGATTTGATTCCCTGCACCTCAACAAACTGAGACCGGTCCTCAAGATATGATTTGAACCATGAAAGTGAGAAACCACGTACACCACACATTTCAAGCTTGAGTAAGAGTGTTCTATGATTAACTTTATCAAAGGCTTTTTATAAATCACAAAATAATCCTATGTACTCATTATCAATATAAAACAAACAAAGAATAAAATCAACCTCATGAATACAGTAAGCCAAGTAAATCTTTAGAAAATGGTCTGCATGGGCAAAAAATGCCTGTGCGCAAACCAGAGTTGCATATTATAAGATTGTTAGAGAGAAAGGAAAGACTAATTTTGCTGCATTCAGAATCCTATTTAATATTATTATTACGTACAGAGGATTATTGGATAGCTCAAAAAAATAATAAAAAGGTTAATTATTGTAATGATGCATACAGATTCCAAGAACAGTAGTCAGGTTGTCACCACCAGCGAATTTATCAATTAAGGTAGGTATAATTTGTTGTGATGATGTTTTCTGAATTGTCCACTCCCAGCTGTATTAAAAATTTCTTCAATTTCAATTTAAATAATGATTTTGAGACGCCCTGAAATACTATGTGGTGTGGGAAGTGACGAGCCAAGTTACGGTACAGAACATGTGAAATATAGAAGGAATTTGTTTGTGTAAGGGATCTCTGGAGGGGTATAGCTGTAATACCAGTGTTAACAGCATACCGCGTTTGATGCATATGTGTAATGGGCCCAAGAATATTCATGTTGGAGAATAAATGTATTAAAATGTTTTTAATGAAGAGCTGTCTTACAGTCAGGACCTCACTCTCCTCAAAGAGAATGTTAGTTGAGAAACGAGGATTTTTTTTAGAGCTACTTTCAAAATGGCTTTCTGGACAATAAAGAGTGGCTGAAGTACCGTCTTGCAAGCACCACCCCATGCAACTATACCAAACTCCAAAAGGGACTGGACATATGCAAAGTATGCCATTCTAATCTCTCTCTTATCCAGTACATCGCTCATCATTCTAAATGCATATATATATTTTCTAAGTCTTTTTTTATGTATTCAATGTGAGCAGACCACCTCATCCTATGGTCGAAAAAAACGCCCAAATACTTGTAGGAAGTGACCATTTCAATACAAGAACACCCACATGTAACACTGAGAAAATCCCCACAGCAGTGAACTTTCAAACTTGATAAATTGTAATCGGTCGTTGGTCTCAATGATATTGGCATAAATTTCGTTTTCGTGGTGTTCATTGTCAATGTATTCTGATCAAGCCATGTTTTTATGTGAAAAAGGTCATTTTGAGCATTTTCCTTAACTTCAACCCAGCTTGGCCCTTTCAAAAATATCAATGCATCATCTGCAAACAAAAATAACCTCCCATGTATATTTACTTTTGATATATTATTTATATAGATTAAAAAGAGGATTGGGCCCAAAGTGCTTCCCTGAGTCACCCCAAAGTCAACCGCCACATCTTCACCCCTGACATCCATCAAGGAAACAAACTGAAGGCGATTTGACAGATAACTTCTGAACCATGCCAACGCTGTACCTCGTATTCCAATAAGGTTTAATTTATTCAATAATTTGTTCCTATCAACCGAATCGAAGGCTTTTTTTAGGTCAAGGAATAGAAGCATCATTCGTCGATTTTCATTCATTCCTTCATTTATGGCTTTGCAAATGTCAAATAGAGCATCAGGTATATTTTTATCTTTTCTGAAGCCATACTGACAGTCACATAGAATTCTATTCCTATTAAGATAGAAAATGAGCTGTTCTTTCACTATTTTTTCTAGAATTTTTGAAAAAACGCTTAGCAATGATATGGGACGGTAATTGTTTTTGTCGGTAGGGTCACCAGATTTGAAGAGGGGAAAAACCTTGGCCATCTTTAGGAACTCAGGGAACACACCAGACTGTAAACTAAGATTAATTAAATGAGTTAGTGGCTTGATCAGAATTGCAATATTATCTTTCAGGAACTTAGCAGAGATATTATCATACCCTGGAGCTGACCCACCTCTGAGACTACCTATGGCATGCATAATTTCAGCTTCAGTTACAGCCTGAAACTCAAAGTGATTTCGATTCAAATGTTGACTATCATCGACTAAAAGAGGCTCTCCAGAATCTATAGCATCAGCCAGAATTTGGCCGACTGATGCAAAAAAAACATTGAATTCATCAGCTACATTCTTGTAAATCGCTGTTGTAACAGACTGGATACCTGGTAGAAATTTACTAATAACAAAAGAATCCTTATTAATACTTTTTCCCGCCAACTCTCCTATCACTCCCCAGAACCGCCTAGGATCATCTCTAAATTCCATTAGTTTATTTTTATAATATTCAAGTTTAGTTCTTTTCAAATTAACGGTAAGATTTTTTCTAAGCGTGAGATAATGATTTTTCAGAGCGTTATTATATGGTTGCCTCTTCAATTTCCTACTCAATTTATCTCTTTGTCTAATAGCATCAATCAGGTCTGAATTTATCCATGGCTTTAATTTTTTTCTTCTTGACCTCATCGTCTTAGTATTCATACTGAAATCTACTGATTTTTTTATAATTTGATGAAATTTACTAGAACAATTATTTATTTCAAAACAGTTTTCTACCGAACCCCAATCCGCATTCTGGAGAGCCTGTGCTAATAGGCCTTTATTTACAATAGTATAGGTCTTAGCCGATTCAGCCGGTTTTTGTACTGGAAATGAAATATTAAGAGCTATACTGAAATGATCTGTTATTGCAGTATGCAACACGGCCGCCTTCATCTGATCCTGATCAGCGTATCTTACAAAAATGTGATCAATAAGAGAAATCGAGTCACCATCAATTCTAGTTGGCTTATTTATACACTGTACAAGACCAGCACCGACCAAACAGTTCAAGTACCTGTTCGCGATTAGGTCATCTGAGAACAAATTTATATTAACATCTCCTACCAGTAAGCAGCTTTTATTAGAATTTAAAGCATAGTAATAATTTTCCAACTCATCTAGAAATAAATTAATGTTACTATCGAATGTTCTATAAATTGCTAGGAGAGAAAAGGACTTGTTCAGTATCTGAAAATCCACCGTTAAACCATAAACATCTGCCAATGTTGTTTGTTCAACGCTATAATTTATTGTGCTATTAATGTATATAATCACGCTATCATTTTGATTGCGCTGTTTATCAGTAGCTACCAAATCAAATCCATCTATTGGCCTTCCCACCGCCCCATCTTTAAGCCAGCATTCGGTCAATACTATTAAATCCAACCGTGTGTTCAAAGAATCTATATACACCAACAATTCATCGAAATTTCTAGAAACACTCCTTATATTAGTACATAATATCTTAAAGCTTAAATCCACGGAATCAAAGAAAGAAACAAATTCTTCTGAATGCACCAATTCTGAGCAATTGGAAAAATTTAAACTGTCAACGTCATCATTTGATACTAGCAGCCTAGCCACAGCTAGGAAAATATAAAAATAAAGTGTAATTATTAATTTTACGATTATAAGTTGATATTGAAAAGCAAATAAATTGAGAGAGAATATAACGATTATAAAATAATAAATAGATAATAAAAAAGAAGAGAATATTAGGAATATGAAATAATAATTAAGAAAAAATATATATATAGGTGTGGAAAAAAGAAAAATTACATATAGAATCCCCCGTGCACAACCAACATTGTTATTTATCAAGGACTGGATTAATATGATGCTAAGAATGAGTATTTTATAAATATTATAAGTATTTTACTTCATTACTTACTGTATAATAATGCAACAACAAAAATATTAGCTCCCCCATACTACTCAATGATATGCTATTTCTCACACACACATACACGTCAGTCAGTCTACAGGCAAATATAATTCATTTAAACTGAGAAACCCAGTATTTAAAGATTAGCAAGAGAAGATCGAGATAACGGAATTCAGCTCTAATACTTTCTACCAACTTCAAAGATTAGCAGTTCAAAATAGTCAGTTATCATTATCGATAAAAGGTTCAATAGGTACTATTTACTTGACAGAATAACAATAGACACCTCTATCTCACGAAACTAGTTTATCTAACGAATTGAATTCGCTTCTCCTAAGCTACTGTATTCTAATAACGTACTATCATTCAAGTAAGCTTGGATGGGAGCAATGAACAATTATTTAAACTTCTTATTATACAGAACAACAACCCATACATGCATGTCATTCACACTCTTATTAAATAACTTGATAACTTATAATAAATAAAATGACAGATTAGTTTTAAAATACTCCTTCTTCAATGACAGTTTACTACGCTCAACTATATTGTTTACGCTAAATTGTCTCAGTAAACACTAGATTAAGATTTCAAATAACATTACTGTTCATTTCTACGCTTTATGAGATCTATACTTTAATCTTACTTACGTCGGCATCGTCCTTTTTCTCATTTTTAAGATTATGGAGATCCTCATCACATCTAACAATATGAATTGGACCGCCATCCTCCCATCTAACTTTTATTCTGCCTACACGGTCGATCCACACATGACGGAAACCCCTCTCCCTTTGCACCTTTTTGACTTGACCGAACAGTCTACGTCTATCCGCCGTTAAGGACTGATTGATGTAAATTGGACTATTTCCCTGCAATTTTATATGCTGAGTTGAAAAGTCTCTACATTGTTTTCTGTTCTTTAGCAGTGCATCCTTGTCCCCACGACGAACAAAACGAACTATTATTCCAGGTGCGATGTTGTCCTTTCTTCTAGGGAGGCGATGACATGCATCAATCGACGTGCGGTCCAGCTTCACGTTCAGCGCCTTCCCGATCTCCAGTATTCTGCCCTGGACGTCCTCGTTGTTCATCTCGGGAACTCCGAACACTTCAAGGGTGTTTCTTCGGCCATATTGCTCCTGATCGTCCTGTTTCAGTTCTACTCCCGAAGTTTGGTTTTTAGGTGTGAGTTTTCTTCCTTCAGGGCGGTTATTGATGCCCCCTGCTTCGCGATTTCCTTTGCATTTTCTTCCAGAGTTTTTCTGCAGGCAAATATTTCAGCTCAGAGCTTATCCAGTAGCTCGTCTTTCATTTTTGTTAGTAAAATATTTAATTGTTCAATCGTCACTGGAGCACTACTACTTGTCGCTGAAATTGTGTTTGCCTTAACTGGAGTAGAGTCTGAATTGGCTCGTTGGAGACGTAAAGCACTGGTACACTTCTTACATGACCAAACTTTGCCGGTTCCTTGAAATACATCGAGATCGTTGTCGGTGAGCTCCACACAAGCACCATGGAACATACAGCTGCAATTCGAGCAAGTTATTTTCGATTTCGATGCACGATTAACCTGTTGTTTGCAGCTCTCGCAACTCATCTTGTAGGCGACCGTACGTAAAACAACAATCGATCACAGTGAATTCACTAATAGAGTAACCAGTCCTACTGCTTTAAATTCTTCAAATTTGCGGTTATACACAGAGATTCCGTAAAGCTAGAACATTATTGTATTTCGGTTATAACTTGATTCAAGAACAAACAGATAAGGCGCACAAATGATAAACGAACCTTTCACCTCGAATGCTCAACAACAACTGAATAAGAATCTTTGATAGTGTAGGTATAAGTGCTACAGGACGATAATTTTCTTCACTACATCTGTTACCCCCTTTGAAAACCGGAATAATCCTTGAATGCTTGAAAACTGCAGGGAAATGACCTTGATTGAAAGACTCATTAATTAAATAGGTTTATGGTCCAATAATATTTGAATAGGATCGATGTAGCAGCCAGGCTGATATTCCATCAATTCCGTATGACTTTTTCGGTTTAAGTGATAAAATAGCCTTGACAACATCGTCATAATTTACAAAAGGAAGGTAAAACTGTGTTTGAATTCGGGGGCCCTTGGGTACTCTAAATCCTACATTGTTACTGTTCATGAATTGTGCTGATTTTAAATGCTTTGTCTGGCTGTTTATCTATAAAAAACTTGAATTGTTAATTTTAAAATTTACTAAAGATGAAGATCTTGGTAATTCAATCAAACTATTACTAAGGGGTGAAGTCCGAGATAGTCTATTGTCCTTTTCAGATGACATGGAATCATGCACATTTTCACAGTTTTCACATCCATCGTCACAGTTTTCACATCCATCGTCACAGTTTTCACATCCATCGTCACAGTTTTCCATTTCCTCTTGATTGGGTGTGATAGGATAGGAACACAGATAGTTAATAGCGGGAGACTCAGGCAATTGAGGGATCCGCAGCTCATCCGCAGTTGTAGCCCTGCCACCAGTAGTCGCCGATAGATCAAGGTCACCTACACCAATTCTCGCAGCATTCTGCTTGGCAAACACTTCAAAGTTCCTGGCTAGTATCAGCTTTCCGCGACGATTGAGATGCAGACCGTGCCTTGTGAAGTGGGATCGCTGGAGGAAGTCATTTACGTCCAAAAAGGAAAGCCGCAGACCGTCGTAATGATAGGTACAATCAATTCTATATATCAGTGAATGGAATATGGATAAAAACAACCAGGGAAATCACTAGGATAAATAATTTCTATTTGGATATGTTCTACAATGAAAAATTATAAATTGCAGATTTAAGTGAAATTTTCAATTTCTTTCGCGATTGTAAAGGAAGAGTTTTGTTAAGATTCGTATTTTGAAATTAATTAATCTGATAAATTCAAAATTGTAGTAGATTATTTTGACACAAAATAAGCTGCGTTCACACCAAAGTTATTAACAAAATGTTAATAACTTAATCCTTATAGATTCTATTAGATTGAAGGGAACTTGACAAACACTTATGTTCACCATGTGTATGATAAGTTATGTTCAATCTAATAGAATCTATGAGGATAAGTTTTCAACATTTTGTTTATAACTTTAGTGAAAAAGCAGCTTTAGTGTGCGAATTAAGTTATTATTTTAAATAACCTCTAGACTGTGTATTCCAAATTAGGGTTTAGAGCAGTTTTGGGCGAATGCTTGTTGTTTTTACCTGGATTGTATTTGTATATGAATAAATATATTTTTTTTGTGGAATCATTTTTTTAGAAATAAAGAACAAAAGAACAATCAGTATAGTTATTTGTGCAACTAGTGCGCAAAGTGACAGTTTGCTGCACCGAAAGAAGGCGAGGGCGGAATGGTTTGTTGAGTGCAGCAGAGGAACTTTGCGCACGTATTTCACATTAAGTTTTTCCTACAGTTACCATTGAATATGAAAAGTGGGTAATTATGGGTAAAATTGCCTGAAATCCATCAAATGTTTTTCTGTGTAATTTTATTATTGATAAAAACCTTAATCCTAAAATCCTAAAGTCCTCGTTGTCCTTGGTTATAATATCTAATTAATAAGGTGCGCGTTGTGCTTCGTTATTATTATGACCTCACTATAGCAGCCCAGTCACTGTTACCAACTTCATTTTGATTTTGCTGCACTGTTGCTCCATATAACCTACTAAGTATTTTGCGTTGCCATGTTGCAAATCTGGAGTGCAGAAAAAATTTTTCCCGCACTAGAGCGGAAAAGTGATTCTTTGCGTTCTGTAATCAGTGCAGCAATGGCCACTTTTCAACGTAACTGTAGGAAAAATATATTATATATCCATTGTTACTAACTCAATGGATTATTAACAAAGTTCACAGTGGAAATTGATTAAAAACTGCTTTATACTCTCAAATAATCTCTCTAAATTAAAACCACAATTTTGTCATGTAAATACTTTGGGTTTAAGGATCGTATTACATTCCGTACATTACCAGGCACCAGACTCGGCAAACAGTGGGTCACCAAGTGTCCAAACGAGTTGAGGGGTTTTCCTGAATGAGACAAATTAGGTTCTTATTGCTCTCATTACACTAGGGTGACCAGCCGAGTAACCGGATTCTGGCGCCCGACCACCAAATCTTAGCAACCACGGAGGTGTCTCACTCGGGTTGCTAGCCCAGCACACAATCATGGTGGCCCAGCGTACTTCAAAATAAGTTAGTCTTTGGCGACCTACTGGTGACTGAATGAAATACGACCTCCTTATTTTTTGTAATTCCTTTCTTAGATTTGGATCTTGTTTAGCATCTTCAAACTTTATACGAAAGATGTTTACCTATTAACATGTAATTAGATAATACTGTAATGTAATAAGAAAACTGATACAGAACACAGAAAGCTTCCAGCATTGACTGGTGGGAGGCTTTTGAACTGACTACGCGTGAATACATGCTAGTCATACTATTTCCAGGGTTTCTGAATGTCTTCAACTCTGTGATGAAGTCTCCGCTGAAGCAAAAACCTAATGGGACTCAGATTAGCCTGGCCAAAAGGAAGCACACATTCATCTGATCTCATGTGAGCACTTACAAGGCAGCTTGAGATGTTATCAACACCTACCGTCTGAAGAAATACCAAATGGAATCACCATTCAGTCCTGACGACTTAAAGGCTGGATTCAAACTGAAGTGATTTATCCCTGACATTTTCTACCTGGCGATATCGCTTGTACGATAAGCACAGACAAATTCATGTAAAGTAAAGGAAGATGGTAAAAATGGTTCACATAGGAGTGATTTTCATCTTCCCAGAACAGGAAGATTGCCTAATTTAGAGGCAGTCCTCTTTGCCGATAACACCACATTGATAGCCAGGGCTTCCTTTGTGAGACAGGTGCACACCAGGTGTGCCAGTCTGGTTGACTATGCAAAGCTGTGGCTTGCGGCAAACAAGCTGAAGCTAAATAAAAACAAAAGACATCCATCCTTGTATACTCATTGATGAGGCACGCAGCTGCAGATGAATTGGTAAAAATGCTCGCCTTCTGGCTTGATGTAAGACTGTCCTGGAACCATGATGTGTGCCTGAATACGGCACACCAGGATGCTGATATACGAGGTTGACCGGAACTGCCTTGTAATTGCATACCAAGCACTCTTCCACATCCATTTGATGAATAGAGTAGCCTACACCTTTTGGGACATGTCTAAGCCGTTTACTATAAATTGCTTATGCAAAAGAGAACACTGAGGTTTATGACTCCACTTTATAAGAGCCTGGGCATTCTCAGTCACAGCCAGTACATACTGTGCTCTGTGTCAAAAAGACCAATGAGCAGCTGTCAAAAAGGAGTGACATACACAACCACAACACTCGTCATGATACCAGACAGGAGGTGCCTCGATGCAGACTAGCGGGGACTCAAAGCAGCTTCCCAACTCGGGTCATAAGATGCTTCAAAAATCAGCCTGGAGGAGTGCAATATATAGAGTGACCTAAGCAAAATTCAGCTCGATACTGAGCAAGTGGCTGCTAGATAGATCTCTGTAATTGCTGCAGGAGTTGGATAAGAAGCCTCTCTTTAGTGTCGCAGAGCCTCTACAAGCCACATGATTTTTGGATTTTACCAAATGACACTGCCGATCTGAAAATCCCAGTTCTTAGCGACATCAAGTGTCAATTAATTAAGTATTAAAATATGGCCTTTGTTTTTGCAGTTCTGAAAGCTGTTTTTTTATTATTAGAATATTCAAATGTCTCATACTCATATTATTCAAATACAAACGAGTCCGTCCCATTGCAATGAATCAAACAATGAGACAAACTTGGTAAACTTTGCCCGTATTTAAGGACAAACTTCGATAACACTACATTTACTATTTTTTTATTGAATATTGACAGTGGAACTGTAGTATAACAACATATGTTTTGAATTTGTTATTACTGTTACTAAGTCTCCAAACAAACTCATTCCAATTCGAAACCTGTATAGTTCAAGTTATTAAAAACCTTTCTTAAGGTATTAAATACTATGTCGTGTTTACTCTCATTTCTATTACAATTTTAATAACTTGATATTGTAAAATGAATACGATACTGAAGCCAGACAAGTTTAGTGTGGATCCAAACTTATCAACTGCAAGCAAGGAATGGACACATTAGCACAAAACTTTTCAGAACTTCATTACCAGTATCGCACCACAATCATCAGACTCTGAAAAGCTCAAAACACTTATCAACTTCATCACTCCAGATATTTATGAGTACATAAGCGAAAGTGGTACGTATAATGATGCTATATCTACTTTAAGGAGAATCTATGTAAAACCTGTAAATGAAATATTTTCAAGACATAAACTATCTGCACGTCAACAACAGCCTAATGAGACTATTGATCAATATCTTCATGCCTTAAAACTATTAAGTAAGGACTGTGAGTTTAAAGCTGTGACAGCTGAAAGAAATAGGGATGATTATATTTGTGACACATTTATTGCTGGAATGAAGTCTCCTACAATTCGCCAGCGTTTACTAGAGAATGTTGCATTAACACTAGAAGAGGCATATAGTCAAGCCAGATCCCTGGAACTTGCATATGCACAATCATTAGCTTTCCAATCTTCATCCCAATTAAATGCAACTTCTTCCCAAAATACTCAAGCAAGCAATCAGAATACTGATTCAGAAAACTGTTTATTAGCTGCTGCTAATGAAAAATGCTATTTTTGTGGTAATCTGAGACATCCTCGGGTCAGCTGCCCAGCTAAAAATACAATTTGTCATAATTGTGGAAAACAGGGGCACTTTGCTAAGGTCTGCAGGTCGAGTAAATTACAAACCAAACAATCAAAAAAATCGAAAGATATTATGAACTCTATTGACCTAGCAGCTTCGCCCGGAGGATTGACAAAGAGTACAGTACAAGCCCTGGTTAATGGAAAATCTGTCTCTGCTTTGATAGATACAGAGAGTTCTCTGAGTTTTATAAACAATTCTACTGCTCTTAACCTAGGTCTTCCTATAAGACCAGGTAGGGGTACTGTATCAATGGCGACTACATCAATCACATCCAATATAACAGGACAATGCTTAGTAGATCTTGTCATTCTTGATCACTGTTACAAAAAAGCAAATCTTTCGGTCTTACCAGAGCTTTGTGCGGATATAATTGTTGGACATGATATTTTGAAAAACCATGAAAGTATTAAAGTAGTTTTTGGTGGAAAAAGCCGCAGTTAACCGTATGCAGCGTGGCAGCCTCAACTGTAGAACCGGTGTCATTGTTTTCTAATTTAAAACCGGAATGTAAACCAATTGCAATCAAATACCACACAGTACGGATGATTTGAAGTTTATTGAAAATGAAGTAAGTAAAATGCTTAAAGACGATGTTATAGAGCCCAGCATTTCTCCATGGAGAGCTCAAGCGTTAGTGGTTACAAATGAAAATCATAGAAAAAGAATGGTCATTGATTACTCCAAAACTATAAATCGTTTTACATTACTGGATGCTTACCCACTACCAAGAATCGATGATATTGTAAACAAAGTTGCAAATTATGAGTTTTTCAGTACTATCGACTTGAAAAGTGCATACCACCAAATTACGATAAGGAAAGAAGAAAAGCACTACACAGCATTTGAGAAATGTGGTCAACTCTACCAGTTTAAACGCATTCCGTTTGGGGTCACTAATGGAGTGGCAGTGTTCCAACGTGTAATTGACCAAGTTATACGTTCTGAACAGCTACAAGACACTTATGCTTACCTTGATGATGTTACAATCTGTGGCAAAACACAGGAGCAACACGATATAAACTTGAAAAAGTCTATCAACGCTGCAAACAAATACAACCTAACTCTTAATAATGAGAAGTCTTCATTTTCACTGAAATCGATCAACTTGCTGGGCTATCATATATCTAACAAAACTATCAAGCCTGACCCCAGCCGATTGGAACCACTGAAGAATTTACCTCCGCCTAGAGACACTGCATCGCTGAGGAGGACCCTTGGTATGTTTTCACATTATGCATCACTAATACCAGATTATGCCACTAAGGTGATTCCTCTTGCCCGTACTGCATTTCCCTTGTCTAAAGCAGGGTTACAATCGTTTGAAACTATAAAAAGTGAAATAATTGGATCTGTAGTAGGCTGCATTGACCCTGAAGCACAATTCATTGTGGAAACTGATGCATCTGAGAGCACCATTGCTGCTACTTTGACTCAATCAAACCGTCCAGTTGCATTCTTCTCAAGGATACTTTCACCAGCAGAACAAAGACATTCAAGTGTTGAGAAAGAAGCACAAGCCATTGTAGAAGCACTGCGAAAATGGCGTCACTACTTGGTTGGCAAACATTTCAAGCTAATTACTGATCAGAGGTCGGTAGCTTTTATGTTTGATAACAACCATCATGGTAAAGTGAAAAATGAAAAGATAATGAGGTGGAAAATGGAACTGTCTTGTTTTCATTACGATATTGTATATAGACCTGGCAAAGATAATATGGCTGCTGATGCTCTGTCTAGAGTATGTTCTTCAATCCAAAATCAGGAAAATCTATTAGTTGATTTACATGAGTCTCTATGCCACCCAGGCATAACACGGTTGTACCACTGGGTTCGGAGTAAAAACTTACCCTACTCAATTGATGAAATCAGACGTATAACAAACTCCTGCAAAGTGTGTGCTGCTGTCAAGCCCAAATTCTTCAAACACAAAGGGACTCTGATTAAAGCCACTTCTGCATTTGAACTGCTAAATATCGATTTCAAAGGCCCTCTGCCTTCATCAAGTCAAAATCGTTATTTATTGGTAATAGTAGATGAGTTTTCACGGTTCCCTTTTGCTTTCCCATGTCCAGACATGTCATCATCTACAGTTAAATCAAAACTGAAAACCCTGTTTTCTACGTTTGGGGTTCCTAGTTACATACATTCAGACAGAGGAACATCATTTATGAGTCAAGACTTGAAAAATTACCTACACTCGAATGGAATTGCAACTAGCAGAACCACTGCTTACAACCCAGCAGGTAATGGACAGGTTGAAAGATATAATGGTATTCTATGGAAAACGATTGAGCTAGCATTAAAATCACTCAATTTAGAAATAAATCAATGGGAGTCAGTTTTAGAAGATGCTCTTAGCTCAACAAGAACATTACTTTGCACAGCCACAAATCAAACTCCTCATGAGCGTATGTTTTTACACCCACGTAGATCTGGAAACAATGGTGTTTCAGCTCCTTCTTGGCTTCTCAATTCCGGCCCTGTCTATTTAAACAAATTCAATCGAACATCTAAATATGAGCCACTTGTTGAAGAGGTCCAACTTCTACTTGGAAATGCTGAGTATGCACATGTAAAGCTACCTGATGGAAGAGAAACCACAGTATCAACACGTCATCTTGCTCCAGTTGGAGAGTACGAAAACAGAGATCACGAAGAACAAACCGATTCTGAAAATGATGAAAATTCTCAATTACCAACTTCCGAACCTGAACTTGAATACTTCCATAATCCTCAAGCAACCCAAAACCAAGAAAACGAAACTAGTACTACTGCCGAGAGCTTACAACCTAGACAACAGACTACTGGACAAGAAAATCAAAATACATATCCAAGAAGAAGTTTTAGAAATAGAAGACCTCCTAATTATTTGAATGACTACATTCATTAACTCTTTGGGGGGAAAAATGTAGTATAACAACATATGTTTTGAATTTGTTATTACTGTTACTAAGTCTCCAAACAAACTCATTCCAATTCAAAACCTGTATAGTTCAAGTTATTAAAAACCTTTCTTAAGGTATTAAATACTATGTCGTGTTTACTCTCATTTCTATTACAGGAACTTACCTGTAATAATAAACATCAACCCTTCCAGGTGATATACCAGATTTTCGAACTACATCCTCGCGCTGCCATGCTTTAGAAAGAGCAGAACATTCAAATCTCTTCCTTTCAACAGATAAGTCAGTTGAAGCAATCTTTGTAGACATTTTGTTGCTTATATTGATTAAATAAATTTTATAAAACAGACAAAACTAATATTTTGACAGTTCTCTTATCATTCAATTAACACAAATAAGAATTCTTAATACAAATTTAATTAGAAGTTTCAATTTCAAATTAAGTTTGTTTTCTAATTACAAAGCTGAAAGCTCATATTATTATAATTGAAGAAGTAGGAACAGTTTAAAAAAATTAGGCTTTACTATAAACATCAATAGATCAATAAAACTAACCATAACCTAACAACATCAAACTCAAGGGTGGGTACCCAGAACAGTCGCTTCTCTTTGTCTCAGATACAGAATAACGACCGGCAACGGTCGCAGTTATTACGCAGTTCTTCGAAAATACTATGTTTTCTGTGCTCCCGGTAACAGTTACTCTGTCTTCTGTAACGGTCAGCTGACTGCGACCAAGTATCGATCAGCTGATTGGATGCCGGCAAGATTCAATTCTCATCTTCGTAATGTGAAATATAATAATGCAAAATGGTTGGATATGAGTGTTTTTACTGTAAAATTGAGATAAAATTACATGAAAATTATTTAAAACATCTCATAGGTTCTCATGGATTCCACCCCAATATAGAACAGCATAAATTCTCTTCTAAAGATGGTAAGTTAGGAACTTAATGAATGTTTTAGCTTACCGGTACCCGCAAGCTGTAATTTTTTTACAATTCCGAATACAATTATAAATCTTGGTATGTGAATTGGATAAGAGAATTATAATTTATAATGTTAAAAATTTAAGGTTTTCCTAGTATTGATGTCATTGTTAAAGTAATTCCGAATACAATCATAAATCTTTGTATTTATGACAGCGTATGACAAGTTCATATCCCTTATTCAAAGAATGGGGGTTTCTCCCACTAAGATATCTACATTTCTATAAAGTGTTGATGGTATTTTTCATTAGAAGTGGTAAACTTAATCCAGCTAGTAGCACTTAAAGCTTCAGATCGACAGGGAACTGGATCCCACCCAGACCCTACAAAGAAATCTATCGAAGACACTACCTATATACTCACCAAGAGTGTTTAACATGTTACCCTTAGAATTGAAACAGCTGAATAATATGGTAAGCTTCAAGTTTAAATTGAAAGTCTGGTTATTAGAAATGAATGATGTTGAAGTCTTCTTATTACGTATGATGTTGAAGTCTGGTTATTAGAAACGAATGATGTTAAAGTCTTCTTCAAGAAATTAACTTGAATCCTGATAGAAATAATTTTGATAAAATAATTTTTTCAGACTCCGAAATCTACAGTTGATTCCAATGATGTATGATTTAAGTAAAGGACTGATTCTGAATAATAATATTATAATTTATAGGCCTACACATATATGTTTATCATGTGTATGATAAGTTATGTTCAATCTAATAGAATCTATAAGCATTAAGTTACTAGTAGTTCTGTGAACAGTAGACCTTACACAGTTTTCTCATCCACAAGTATTTTATGTCACCTGATCTAGTTGATTCAGTTGAATCACAATTCACAGTTGAATCATAATTTACTCTTAAAAATCTGTTATTTGTTTTCTTCAAATCAAAAACTCAGTTCACATTTGAATTTGTATCCCATATGATAGTCTAATAATTTATCCAGCTTCGTGATAATCTTTCCATCTGATAAAAATATGTCTGTACTATTTTAAAATTATTTTTTTCAATCAAGAATATTATAATTTCTTCAGCATTATTAAGTTCATTTAATAATTTTTTATTTTATTTTCAATCACCTATTAGATTAGTTTTTCAAATGTGAGAATATTGATACTTGGAATATTATTGGCATCATAAAAATATTGAAACTCTACCTTATAGAAATAGACACGGCCAAACATCTGTGTAATGCAGGCAATGAATAATAAAATTAATTTGAATCACTTGTCAGCTGATTGATTATAAATAATTCTATAGTCTGATTGATCCTATCTTCAAAGTAGATGATATACAGAGTGTTTCAGAAGTAGTGTCGAACATTTTAGGTATTGTTCCTGGATGATAGGAGACTAGAATGTCATATTTCAAGTGTCCAAAACTCAGCGGTTATCCTCATAGCTGCAATTTGTTTCTTTCACTTAGGAATTCTTATCTCAAGAATTAAATTATGTATTGATCTGAAATTTGACATGAATATTCATGCTATGAAGACTCAACTTTAAAAAAATATATATAAAAATTCCTATGTAAATTTTCAAATGGCGGTGATTTTGAAAAAATTTACTAACTTTTTGTCCTATGTGAATTGTTTGTAAAGTGAACGGTTTTTGTAGAATTTGCTATCAAAAATTCAAAATGACCACCATTTTGAAAATTTACCAATATAAAATTTACATTGAAATTCTTTTATATTTTTTAAAGTTGAGTCTTCATAGCATGAATATTCATGTCAAATCTCAGATCAATACATCATTTCGTTCTTGAGTGAAAAAAAAGCTGTGAGGATAACTGTGTTGGTGTAAGGTTTAGGTTAGTTTTTTTTTGTTAGAAGAAAAGGTAAAAGTGGATTGGGTTTGGTTTGTTGGAATAGGATAGGGCTATAGGATGGTTAGGGTAGGATTAGTATAAAGGCAAGGTTAGGTTTTAGATTGGAGGGAGGTTGAGGATTGAGTTGGGTAAGTTTGGAGTTATTTCTTTTTCCTATGTATTTGGTTCAATAATGAAAAAGTCGGTTTAGGTAAGGTTTTGTTAGGTTGAGCTTCTTTTTTTGTTAGGTAAGGTTTTTTTAATAGATAGGTTTGTTTTCAGGTTGGGTTGGGTTGGATCAGTTTTGTAATTTTATTAAGCTGGTGTAGGTTACGTACATGTATTTTTTATTAGGTTAGGGTTAGATTTTACTTTGGATCTGGATAGGTTGAGTTAGACATTTTTTTATGAGGTTTGGGAATATTTGGGATTAGTTTCAGTTAGGTTAGGTGTTCATTAAATTACATTTAATTAGGGTAGTTTTGGTTAGGTAGGTGAGGTTGGTTTCAATTTTGATTGAGTTGGATTAGCATTTTATTTACAGTAAGGTTAGGTTAGGATAGTGTTGGGATAGATTTATTAGGTTGGGCTAGTTTAGGTTAGGTTAGTTTTGGTGAAGTTTAGGTTGGATTAGGTTTCTGGTTGGGTTAGGTTAGGTTGGATTGTGTTAGGTTTGTTTAGTAACAAAAAGGTTAGGTTAGGTTAGGTTTTGGTTGTTTTATATTCGATTAGAGTTGGTTAGGTATTGGTCAGAATGAGTAAGGTTTGACTAGGTTAGATATAGGGTTAGGTTAGGTCAGGGTTGGTGTTAGTTGGAATTGAATTGCATTTTTTTGTAAGGTTATGTTGGCTTTATATTGGTATTAGTTAGGCTAGGATTGAAGTTGGTGTAAGTTAGGTTGAAGGTTAGGTTAGGTTAGGTTAGGTTGTATTGAGTTAGGTTAGGTTGGGTTAGATTGGGTTGGATTAGGTTGGGTTAGGTTAGGTTTGGTTGAATTAGGTTTTGTTTGATTATATTAAGTTAAATTGGATTGGGTTTGGTTAGGTTGGGTTAGATTAAATTAGGTTCGGTTAGTCTAGGTTAGGTTTGTTTGTTTTGGTTAGGTGAGGTTAGAATAGGTTAGACTAGATTAAGTTAGGTTAGGTTCGGTTGGATTGGTTTTGGTTAGGTTAGGCTTTTTTATATGGTTAGGTTAGGTTAGGTTTTGGTTGGGTTAGGTTAGGTTGGTTAGGTTAGGTAAGGGTAGGTTAGACTAGGCTAGGTTAGGTTAGGTTGGGTTAGGTTAGGTTAGGTTAGGGTGGGTTAGGTATGGCTAGGTTAGGTTAGGTTGGTTTAGGTTGTGTTAGGATCAATCAGATTTGATTAGGTTAGGTTACATTAGGTAAGGTAGGGTTGGGTTAGGTTAGGTTGGGTTAGGTTAGATCTAATAAGCTTAGGTTAGGTTGGGTTTGGTTTGATTGGGTTAGGTTAAGTTTGGTTAGATTAAGTTAGGTTGGATTAGGTTAGGTTAGGTTAGATTGGGTTAGGATGGGTTAGGTTGGGTTAGTCTAGGTTGGGTTAGTATTGTTGGGTTAGTTTAGGTTAGGTTTGTTTGTATTTGGTTAGGGGAGGTTAGAATAGGTTAGACTAGGTTAAGTTAGGTTAGGTTGAGTTTGGTTAGGTTAGATTCGGTGTGGTTTGGTTGAGTTGGTTTTGGTTCGGTTAGGTTAGGTTTTTTATTGGGATAGGTCAGGATAGGTTAGATTAGGTTGGGATTGGGTTAAGGGTGGTTAGGTTTGTTTGTTTGGGTTAGGTGAGGTTAGAATAGGTTAGACTAGATTAAGTTAGGTTAGGTTTGGTTAAGGTAGGTTCGGTTTGGTTAGTTTGGATTGGTTTTGGTTGGATTAGGTTTTTTTATATGGTTAGGTTAGGTTTGGTGAGGTTAGGTTAGGTTAGGTGGGTTAGGCTAGGTTAGGTTAGGTTGGGTTAGGTTAGGTTAGGTTGGGGCTGGGTTAGGTATGGCTAAGTTAGGTTAGGTTGGTTTAGGTTGTGTTAGGTTCGATCAGATTTGATTAGGTTAGGTTATGTTAGGTTAGGTTAGGTAGTGTTGAGTTAGGTTAGGTTAGATCTAATAAGCTTAGGTTAGGATGGGTTTGGTTTGATTGGGTTAGGTTAAGTTTGGTTAGATTAAGTTAGGTTGGATTAGGTTAGGTTAGGTTAGATTGTGTTAGGATGGGTTAGGTTGGGTTAGTCTAGGTTAGGTTAGTTTAGGTTAGGTTTGTTTGTATTTGGTTAGGGGAGGTTAGAATAGGTTAGACTAGGTTCAGTTAGGTTAGGTTGAGTTTGGTTAAGTTAGATTCGGTTTGGTTTGGTTGAGTTGGTTTTGGTTAGGTTAGGTTAGGTTTGGTTAGGTTGGGTTGGGTTAGGTTAGGTTAGGTTAGGTTAGGATTGGGTTAGGGGTGGTTAGGTTTGTTTGTTTTGGTTAGGTGAGGTTAGGTAAGGGTAGGTTGGATTAAGTTAGGTTAGGTTTGGTTGGGTTAGGTTCGGTTTGGTTAGTTTAGATTGGTTTTGGTTAGGTTAGGTTTTTCAATGTGGTTAGGTTAGGTTAGGTTTGGTTAGGTTAGGTTAGGGTAGGTTAGGCTAGGCTAGGTTAGGGTAGGTTAGGCTAGGCTAGGTTAGGTTGGGTTGGGTTGAGTTAGGTTAGGTTGGATTAGGTTAGGTTAGGTTAGGTTAGGGCTGGGTTAGGTATGGCTAGGTTAGGTTAGGTTGGTTTAGGTTGTGTTAGGTTCAATCAGATTTGATTAGGTTAGGATACGTTAGGTTAGGTTAGGTAGGGTTGGGTTAGGTTAGGTTGGGTTTTTTATTGGGATAGGTCAGGATAGGTTAGATTAGGTTAGGATTGGGTTAGGGGTGGCTAGGTTAGGTTGGGTTGGGTTACGTTGGGTCAGGTTTGGTTAGGTTAGGTTTGGTTAGGTTGAGTTAAGTTGGGTTAGATTGGTTTGGGGTTAGGTTAGGTTGGGCTAGGTTAGGTTGAATTGAGTTTGGTTAGTATAAGTGTAAAAGGTTAGGTTAGGTTAGGTTTTTTTATATTGGATGAGAGTTGGTTAGGTATTGGTTAGAATGAGTAAGGTTGGATTAGGTTAGATATAGGGTTAGATTAGGTTAGGGTTTGTGTTAGTTAGAATTGGTTAGGTTAGGTTAGGTTAGGTTAGGTAGCAATTCAAGATCAACAAGAAAGAAACCCATTGCTTTGTTTTTGATGATAATAAATAATTTAGTTTAATATAGAAACAAGTAGAAAAATGTAGAGAGACACACAAAGCTGGTAAGAATGTTATAGGCAGCGCTAGTATCAATCTTCAAAACGTCACGGATCTAGTGTATACAGCAGTGAACTCTATACTAACTGGAATGGACTAGTAACACGAAGAAAGTGAGGCAGCTGGTGAAGATAGGCAACCCGCATTGCTGTGGGATTCGTCATTTTGTAACACATTGGCTCTTATGGGAAAATGCATTGCACAGTTGCAATTTCTATTTTATTTCTATATTGTATGTCTTATTCCATGGAAGCGTTATTTTCCCTTCATTAAGGAGTTTATTGTTAACTTTTTAAGAGCAAAAATGATGAAATAGGTTGAATATGAATAGAGAAAAGATTTTATTCATTTGTGACTGCAGTAGTTTTAGTAATGTCAACTTTTCACAAGCAAGGGAATAACTTGGGGCCAGATTTCAGAGAAGCGTATCATTTATTAATTTTTATTTATTTAACAAGGACAAATATAAACTGTCATGAAATGATTGGGAATGAAAAAACAGGCTCATAGTCCTTATTATTCCAATCCCGAATTTTGTTTGTACACAGTCCAAAGGAGGACTGTGTTTAATTGAAACTATCACAGTCTGATGTTTATTTTGATAGGATATACTATTGTTTTTTGGATTATATGATTTATTGTTATTGTTGAAGGAAAGATTTATGATTTATTGTTTAATGAAATAAATTTAATAATATAGGCCTACTTACAGCAGGCTATGGATGTAGAATTATGTAGGTGTGCATTGGTGTAATTTCAAATCATGTAAGAGTGGGAGTTTCAGAAATGAAGCAAATAACGAAGAAACATTTTATTATATTATATGACCATGATAAGCAAACAGTAAAATATGCTACATAATTACCAGAGTAAAATGAACAATTTGAGATTAAAAGGTTCCAAAAATTAATAAATTATAATTCAGCTGATAACAATATCATATTTTTTACAATAAAAGTAGGTAAATAAAATGAATTATGTGGACTCTTGATGATTCAATAACACAGGATTATTGAATATGTAATGATAGCAATAGGTATTCTGATAACATTTCAAATCATGTAAGTGTGGGAGTTCAGAAATGATGCAAATAAATCTATGAAGAAACATATCAATTGTATTATAATTATGACCATATCTCGGGCCACTCCCGTGTTTCGGATGGACACGTTAAGTCGTCGGTCCCGGCTGCCTAAAAAGCAGTCGTTAGGTCATGTCAGAGGTCCTGAAATTGATCAGTTGCGAACTGAAAACTCTGACACCAGACCTGAGCCAGCCAGGTCACTCGATATTATTATTATTATTATGACCATATATAAGCAAACAGAAAAATATGCTAAATAATTATTATAATATTGTAAATTGAACGATTATTTATTTGAAATGGAAAGGTTTAAAAAATTAATCACAATTCAGCTGATTGCAATATCATATTTTTCAAAATAAAAGTAGGTACCTAAAATAAATTATGTCATCTCATGATGATAACACAGAATTATTAATCATTTTTGTATTTATTCTTTTTTGAATAAGGATTAATTTGTTCCTGACCTATGTTTCTTTATTTTAGATGCTATAAAGTGGGCCTAAATTTCCAATTAGCATAGAGACTATCACCATATACTAGGAATATAACCAAATTTGTTGTTTTATTTTTGGTCAAATAAACTGATCAATATAGAAAAAAGTATTGGAAATGTATGCAAAACAAAAAGTTTTTTTTCAAATTAATGAATAGAATAAAAATGTTTGACTTACCTGTTTCATTTCCTTCAACATGCCCATTCTTGCATCCAAATGCAACACAATACATCACAATTTCTCGGTCTTTTTTTATTCAATTCTACACATTTTTACGACAAATACATCACAATATTTAAGAGAAAAGGTTGTGATCTAATACTGATAGCCCTAATACTCATCAAAAACGGTTTTCAACTTTAAAAATGAAAAATCGTACTCAAGAGCCGCAACAACCTGCTTAAATGTATTAGTATGAGAGAGAAGGAAATCCCACACAGTAGGCCTGTCTCACTCACTCCGCCTTACACACTTTTGGCTGTAACTTAGCATTGGACAGCCCCTTCCAGTTAGTATAGAGTTCACCTATATACAGTGAACTCTGTGCCGGGCACTGTCTTTATTCAGGCCTTTTCCCAAGTTATAATAGTAAATTTAATACTCAATAGACTAGAGCCATTATTGTAAGTGAGTTAGCGAAATAAATTATTTTCTCTCTCTAATATGAACGGCCATGACTTCGAGTTTCCCATGATAGATATTTAAAAATTGTGGCTCCGAGTCGTTGAGGAATGTAGATTATGGAATTATCTCTAAAACTTAGCCTTCTTGTCGCGACATAAAATGCGATAAGTTGGAAAACAGCAAGCATTGAAATTATAACAAACTACCGATTTTGCAGTTACTATTTGTCCAAAGGCTGTAGAAGCCACGCGACGATTGGTCAAATTGATTCCATTCGCCCAATAGGAGACCTGTTTCTAAATACAGTAGTGGGGATTCCCCAGTCGAGAGACCAGATTACGTTCCGGAGGACACTTTGCTAGGAGCACTACGAGAGTAAAGATGTAGTCATTATGTTTCGCCCTTTTTGGGCAGGTTTACAAGTATTTCATTAGTTAATGTAGGAGCTAGTTTTATTTTTATTAATGTTTAAATTTTCTAGTAGTGCCATGTCCTGAAAGGTTTAATTGTGTTTCTTCATCATGTACGAATAATTGTTTCTTCAAATAACCGCTAAGGTACGTAAAATAAGGTTAAAATATAATTTAGGGAAATTATTAAGTGAAACTTCAATCAAAAGATTTATCAACAAAGCCTGTTATTTTTCAAGTTAATAATATTGATTGAGAATAATCCTTTTGATTTTATTAGTGATGGAAGATACTTATAATTTTTTCTACAGAAGTATAGAAAGTTTTCAGTTACGTTACATTTGAGTTATTGTTCCTGGAGATATATTATCGTAGAGTATTGCTGAAAGTCAGGAAGATAGCCTTTAAATTGAAATGAAACTTTTAAGAATTGTTCATATTGAGTTTATGACATTTTTAATTTATATTTTTCAGACTCTGTTTTCTTATGTCATTAAGGCTTTTGAATGATTTAGTAAATTTTTTATGATAGAAATCTTAATAGATGAAGAAGAAAGTTTTTCTTCTCCAGGAAATTAATATTAATGAATGTTCAAATTTTAATACAATTTAAATTATTTTCTATGTGTCTACTAATTTTATTTAATTAAAGGTGAATCTTATAAGGCAAACATTATCTTTCCTCAAAGTGAAATTTTCAATATTTTTTTCTTTTATTGTGTTATAAAGTGTCTTGTTTTATTAGGTGATAAATTCATAATTTCAGTTGATACTAGTTTTTGGACTTGTATTTGTAGGTAAATCAAATCATAAACTCTGGAATGTTCATTTTTAATAAAGGTTCTGAGCAGTTTTGGGCGAATGCCCGTTATTTACACTTGGATTGCGTCCTATAGTTCATAAATAATAAATAAAATAAATGTTTGCTGGCGCACAAGTTTCCAACAATACTAGCCGAGCTACTATATGAAAAATTATATTTGATTTCGCAAACCAAACGAAAAATATCATATAAGTTAGCATCATTTCAATTTGAATTATTTGTGAAGAAAGACCCATTAATTCTGATAAAAAGAATCAGTAGTTTAAAGATAAAAATCTATATAAAATGAGGATTCAAAGAATGAGAGAATTTAATTAATTGTAATCAATAGATAACTCCTGTTTTAGCTTTTGATGAATTGTAGGAAGAGTTAGAAATTAATGCTGTAATACATTTATTTACAGCGGTTCATGTGTGTTCCCAAACCAACTTCTTGTACTACCACCCCTTTGGTTCCGCAACTTTATGTAACACCGCTTCAAGACACCCGTTCAGACGACAGGTCTAGGGACGTAAGAGGACGTCGCCATCAAGCCAAATTCAACCGGTAAAAGCTCACCGCCAAAAACAAGGTACTGTAACCCCGACGATAAAGCAACGTACAAACCAACGAAAGTGCAGTGTAGTGAAACAAAGGTTCATTCGAGAATGTCAATAAAAGGTGGGGATTCAAAATTATTTTGAAATGGGTTATATGGGTTACTATCGACGAAATTTGGGTTCAACGGGTTTTTTCTTTCTTGAGTAATTTCATGTTGAAATTGATTGGTTATTTTATGACTGATCTTGTTTGGTTTTGTGACGTATTGCTATCTAAACGGGGATAGTAATGCGCCCCCGAATCAGATGAAGAATGTCAACAAAGTAACATGATATTGTTGTTTCTGTTGTTCGATTTTAGCTGCCAATGTTTATTGAAGCTGTTTGTATTTTTCTATTATTTCAAATTGTAGTGTTATTTTATAGGATAAACCTATTAAATCAGGCATGGCAAGATTAATTGAAGTTTTCTTGACTCTAGCCTGTTCACCTGCATGAATTAGGTATAGACTCAGGTATTTTCTAGATGTGTCGGCCTATTTCTAAATTCTAAATTTTATTCAAAATTATCTTCTTTGGCACAACTCTATACTAACATGGAGTTCAGTGAGTGTATATGCTATATAACGAGCTAAGATATTGTAAACTATAGAGTGGCTGAGTGGCCGCTATTCCTGTTACAAATTGAACACAGTGAACTCTATACTGTTAGTTTAGAGTTCACTGATTGAACATGGGCAGCCATGACAGAGAGAGGCAAGAAGCGGCGGAAAATTTGAATGGCCCTATTGATATAATGGAAACTTGCATAAAAGACAAGGTGCAAATCAGTTATATTTAATAAATACTACATTGAATTTCCATTGAGCATTTTAAATATATGTATCACAGTTGTTATGCATCCATAAAATTAATTGTTTGAATTGCTTTTCTTGAAGCCTTGGTGAAATTAATGTAGCCCAAGTTACAGTGTTAATACTGCTTATACGTACAAGTGCTCTACTAAGTTGAAATGCCATATCGTGACTGCAAAATTATGATTTTGACGTGACAATGTCTTATAAATTGGTTTGCCGGGTGACACTTCAAGAAACTGCGTTACGTTCCCACGTTATGCGCTCACAATGAGAGCGAGTGAGAGCGTTTGTTTCGGTTCACGGTCGTCTGGAAAGAGCACGAATAGGAGCAGTGGCGAGCAACGCAGCAGCAACCCGAAGGCATTCACCTGGAGAGAGAGTGAAACGGAGCAATCTCCTGCGAATGCGCCACTACTTAGTGAATAGGTTATGTGAATAAGTATAAGTGAATAGGTATAAGTGTAAGTATAATAGGTATAAGTGAATAGGTTATGTTGTAGTAATCACAATGTTGTGGTAGTATAAAACTACCACTACATAAAACTTTTGCCCGTATACCAACTTTACAGGCAACTATGCAATTTTTCTTATGCTATTTTGATTAGGGAATTCGAAAAAACTAGTTGTTTATGAAGACGTTTCTTTGATACCAGCTTGCGGTACTTTTCTACATTATCTCTAAGTTCAAAACAAGAAGGCAAAGTATGATGGTCAAAAAAAATAACAAACTAAGGCCAGTATTAGACGGTAATATTTCTGTAATATGCAGATCATATGAAATAAGTTGTAAGAAATCATATTTTCATCTTTTTTCATGTTACCGTCCAATAACATTACTATCTTTAGTGAGATCCACGTTATAATGACAGTGGATTAGGATGAGAGAACAGCGTTGCCGATTCTCTGCCAGTGGCGGTTCTAGGCCTAGGCTGGGTAGGCGGCCGCCTACCCAGTTTTTATGAGATTTTTTAAAAAATTTTCATGTAAACCTAAAAATGTTAAATAGAAAAATAAATTTTGGAAGTATATTTAAATGTTTATAGTCATGAGTTATATTTTAGATGATTCAACAGAAAATTGTTTTTATTCTATTCTATTACTATGCCACATTTGCAGTGCGTGAACGCAGGGCTTTCTATGCTTAAAACGGGGAAACATACCTCAGGTCTACAATGACAACACAACGTCTAACTAATCTTTCAATTTTATCTATTGAACGAGAGGAAAGTGAAAGGCTGATTAAGAACCCTGAAAAAATCTTAGAGGCGTTCAGCAATGTTGGGCAAAGAAGATTACAGTTGTAGATATAAAATGTATTACTCTATGTTCTAAATAATGTTAAAGTGTAATAAACCGTTGATTTCATGAATACTAAAATGTGTATTTATTTCAGAAATTTCCTTCGATATTCCAAATAAATAGCCTATCAAATTGAAATATTATTTGAAAGAATGATTAAAACAGCAAAATTATGATTGGCCTATTAGCAAAATAGTGTCGAATTGAACAATTAAATATGAGTATTAATAATTTTTATATATATTAATACATCTTCATTTAATACCTATATGCTTTGACGTCTTTTTTACATGAATTACTTAAGTAGCCCTACCCTAGGTCTATGAATAGACCTACAGTATGATAAGTTTTGCCTACCCAGTTTTTTATGTCTAGAACCGCCACTGTTCTCTGCCTTGCTTAATTATCTTTCTTCATTGTCAAAAACAGATTTGACATCGTTGCGGAGCATGTAAAGGATATTACTACCTGCTTTGTCGAATGATAGACAAGGATAGCAACACCAAAGTTGATCAAATACTGTCATTATAACGTGGACCTCACTATAATACCGGCCTAACATGATCATATTATTATAATATACGCTGATGTCTATAGTTGTTCATTCCAGTCAAGTTTGCAATACTATCATCATCATAATAATAATTAGTCATAGAAATCAATTTAATTCTCGAAAACACACCTATTCCTGCAGTGGCAGACTGGCAATAGAGGCTCTGTTTGCCAGCAGCTTCTCTTTGTCTCAGAAACAGAGTAACAGCCAGCAACAGTCACGGTTATAACATAGTTATTCAAAAGTATTCTTTGAGTATCTATAGTGAGGTCCACGTTATAATGGTAGTGTACGATTTGCAATGGTGTTGCTATCATTGTCTATCGTTCAACAAATGTGAAAGAGATAGGGGTTAGTTTTTATTTAGGTTATATTTAATAATGTTTTATTAGGATAGATTAGGCTTTTGCTTTAAAATTGCAATATGCTAGAAGGGGCTAGGGTCTAGGTAGAGTTATGTTTTTCGATGTTTCAAAGGTAAAAGGATAGGTTAGGGGGTTAGGATTTTGCTTTGAACCACATGTTTGTGAACATGTTCATGAAATGAACCACATGGTGACCACATGTTTATGTTTTGTTCTGAAGATGATGAATAAATCTTAAGTATTAAATGTAAAAGGGTTGGAGGTTAGGTTTTATTTGGGTTATATTTTGTTAGTGTTTACGGACTTAATTTTGCTAGCTAGGACTGAGATTATTTTATTATTTATTTATTTGTACCAAGATTATTGCATAATTTGTTGTTCATTGTTGCTTTGTACTTGAACCAGTCAGATTTTGAGCACTTCTGGGTTTTGGTGTTGGAGTCGCCCATCACCTTGTCATATTTTCAGAGCAGAACTGTAATAAACTACCTTCCATGAGTCTGTTGTAGACAGATGAAATTATATGAGTATATTGCATAGCTTCTGAGAGTAGAACTATATTTTCATTATTATTACATTCTTGCTTATACATGGAATTGAATTGAATATACATTTGATTGAATTGAAAAGGAGCAAGTAAAGTACTGTAGCAAGGAAGTATAACGTAAGTTTTCATTTTCAGTTTTGACCTATAATTCTAATTCATTCAATCTAATCTCATTTGTTGATAGGCGGAGCGATAGTTACTACTTTTATAGCCTTTGTTTACTAACGGCTGCCGTCTTATCAATAAACGCTACTGTCAACTTCTTAATGATTGAAGTTGATGAGAATTTGTGTACAGTGATGCACAAAGTAGTGGGAGACATTGTTCGAGTTTTCATTATCATTTTAGTAAAGATATAATAATTCATTATTACGGAAGACTGTTTTTTTTCTGAATCCACATGGTAAATTGTGAGGTGAAGGAATTTTTAGTATCTTTTTTTTTCAAGTACACGTATCATCATTTTTGTTTCTTTTTGGCGCGGCTAGCAGAAGTAATGAATAATTACTGATTTCAGTTGTAATCTTTGTTCTTTTTTTTCTATGATTGATTGTGTTTTTTTGTGTAATGGATGAGGATGAGGATAGTCAATACAATCACTATATTTCTCTTCCTTGTACTGAATTGAAGAATATTTCTGAATATAAAACTTTTTTCTCAACCAGGAATGGCGAGGACAAACTTACAATATTGCACATTAATATAAGAAGTTTTTCCAGGAATTTTGACGAGCTCCTAATTTATTTGAATGAATTGCCCAGAATAGATATAATAGTTTTGTCTGAGTGCTGGCTACGAGGCGATGAGGAGGTGCAGCCGATTGAGGGTTATGAAGTTGTTTTTACCGATAAACAGCGCAATAGAGCCGATGGGGTCATTGTTTTTTACAGTAATCGTTTATCAGTTATCTCTAACCAGGTTTCACTTGGTGATGTTCATGGGCTCAAGCTGGATTTTACTTTTTACAATAAAACCTTTAATTTATTAGCATTCTATCGCACGTTTGATAGCGATATCCAATTATTTCTCCATTCTCTAGAGCAACTTGTGAATAGCATTAATAGAGACGTAAGCGTAATATGGACTGGTGATCTTAACCTGGATCTAATAGGCAATTATTCTCAAGATACTGACATATACATGAATACTCTCCTAGGAGCGGGTCTCACCCAATGCATAGACAAACCGACCAGAGTAGCAAATGATTCGAGAACTTGTTTAGATCACTTTTTTCTTCGGTACCAGAACATATATGATGTAAAGTCGGCTACACTACAGTTGAATATAACGGATCATTACAGCATTGGTTTAACAATATCCTTCTCAACTGACAGGCCAATAACTACATTGAACCATCCCGCAGGAGAATTCATCGACCATGCTTTGCTGTACCAAAATCTGTGTCAGGCTGACTGGGACAGCAT
The DNA here is from genome assembly GCF_014356525.2 of Nilaparvata lugens. NCBI lineage: Eukaryota > Metazoa > Arthropoda > Insecta > Hemiptera > Delphacidae > Nilaparvata > Nilaparvata lugens. The sequence continues at coordinate 46,392,661 of NC_052507.1, forward strand.
TATAAATAATAATCAGGATGTTGAAACTTTTTCAACCAATTTTTGTCAAAATTTTTCAGAGGCGCTGAATAATTCCAAAAATCCCTTTAGGCAGTCGTCGACGAGAATGAAAAAACTCAAGCCATGGATCACCCTGGACCTCATTAAATTGATCCGTGAAAGAGATAAAATCAGCAAGAGAATCAAAAAGCATCCCTTGAATGAGGAGCTAAAGATATATTATCGTAATTTCAGACAACATGTAACAGGCATTCTAAAAGCAACAAAACGATCATATTTTAGAAGAAGGCTAGATCAATATCAGAGAAATCCAAAAATGTTTTGGCGAACTATCAACGAACTGGCAGGCAGGAATAATGTTAAACAAAATTTTCCCATTAATAAATTTTTACCATCTGTAACTACTATAACTCCTTCTGTTTTCAGAGATGTAGCAGACAATTTCAATTATTTTTTTTCGTTTGTCGGACAGAATTTGGCCGGCTCAATTGACTCGGGCGGTGCTTTGTTGGTTGATGATTGGGACTTTGGGTTGGACACTAGGTTCACCCTCCACACGGTGTCAGAACTTGAAGTTATTGGGCACGTCAATGCCTTGCGAGGCGGTCTGCCCCGGGTATTGATGGTTTTTCGGCCTCCTTATTGAAAGAAAACCTATTTATTTTCATTAAACCATTTCTTCACCTTATTAATCTTAGCTTGGAGACTGGAGTTTTTCCTGATATTTTTAAAATTGCCAAAGTGTTTCCCTTGCATAAGTCTGGTATTTTTACTGACAAAGACAACTTTCGGCCTATTTCTCTTTTAAGTGTTTTTTCGAAGGTTCTTGAAAGAATTGTAAAAGAACAACTTGTTAGTTATCTTGCGACTAATGGCATTCTGGCAGAATGCCAGTACGGTTTTAGAGGTGACAAAAATGTTTCGGATATATTGTTTGATGTAAACAAGCAGCTTCATTTTTCTCTATCTAGTAATATGCATCCAATCTTAATCTTCCTTGACCTCAAAAAAGCTTTTGATAGTATTGATCGGAGAAACCTTATCAGAAAATTGTCAGCCTTGGGTGTCACTGGGAATGCGCTTGCATGGTTATTTATCTGGAAGGAGGCAGTGTGTTTCAATTAATGGAGTAAATGGTAATGAGCTTCCTGTCGACTTTGAGGTGGTACAGGGAAGCACTCTCGGGCCCTTACTATTTCTCATATATATCAATAACATTTCCAGATTAAATTTACATGGGAGGCTATTTCTTTTTGCAGATGACACTTTAATTTTTGTTGAAGGGAGAACTTGGGAGGAGGCTCGTGATAGAGCTGAGTCTGACCTAAGATCTATCAAGAAATGGTTGGATCAGAATACCCTCTCTCTTAATATTGCAAAAACCAAGTTTATGCCCATTAGTCTAAGTAATAACTCAGATTCCAATTTACATCCATTGAAAATTCACGAATGTGGAGTTGATGAGAGGAATGCTTGTTCTTGTGAAGTGATACAGAGAGTTTCTTCTTATAAGTATCTGGGGGTGGTGTTTGATTCGAGAGTGAGATGGGCAGAACATACAACTTCTTATTGTCTAAATTAAGAAAATATATATATGCATTCAGGTGTCTCAGTGATGTTTTAAATGCTAGGGAAATTAGACAGATGTATCATGCCTTAGTCCAGTCATTGCTATCATATGGTATACTGGCCTGGGGTGGTGCCTACCAGGTGCACATTAGCAGATTGGAGACTGTTCAGAAATCAACTCTTAAGGCAGGTTTAAAAAAGAATAGAAGATATTCCTCTGCATTACTTTTTAGTGAGTCCAGAGTTTTGTCACTGAGAAAACTTTTCATAAAAGATCTGTTGATCTACATCTATAATAATTCCCATTCAATATTTACTCCTACAGAACATTCATATAATACAAGATATGCATCAGCAGTAGGTATAAACACAATACAACAAACAAGATCGTTTTCAATGACAAATTGCTTTTACATTTCTCATATTTTATTCCGAAATTTCCTTCTCCGTTCCAACCAGAATAGATTGTTGGATGTAGTTTCGAACTCTGCGTTCAAGTGGCACTTGAAGAACTGGCTGTTTGATATCAGTGAGGATAATGCCATCTCACTCATTGTTACTGGGGGTGCGCGTGTTTGATTCATTTTGGGTGCCTTCAGAGAGATTTTTTTTCAGTTCTGTCATGCTTGTCTGATCTGTTTCCCTGACTTGAATTTGTTATTTAAATTGTAGCCATCCTCGCTATTCCTTGGTTTTCATCATCTTTCATTTCTAAATTTTAAGTTATTTATAATTTAGTTTTCCACTTTTCTTATCCCTTCTTAATGCATGGGGATTATAGTTTCATAATTGAAAATTATTTTAATGTAGTTTAGATCTCTAATAAAAATTGAGATCTCTCTTTATAATTATAGATATAACACATATTGTTACGATAACTCGAGCTTACGCACAGGCCTTTGTTGCCTATGTAAGCTCTTTCCTATCTGATACAAGAATTTTATACATGAATAAAATTGTGATAGCTCAAGAGTTCTATTGTTTAGTATAGTTCTATATTTTGTTGTTTGTTTAATTAGTAAGTATATTATATCATTTCTTGAATTGTATAAACTTTATTGCTCAAGATTCTATGTAACTGCTTTGAATTGTATTCAGAAGGAAAAAATAAATTGAATTGAATTGAATTTAATAATGTGTTATTAGGATAGGTTAGGTTTTTGCTTTGAAATTGCAATATGCTAGAAGGGGCTAGGGTGCAGTTAGAGTTATGTTTTTTGATGTTTCAAATGTGAAAGGATAGGTTAGGGGGCTAGGATTTTGCTTTGAAATCTAAATTATTAAATGTGAAGGGGTTAGGGGTTAGTGGTTAGGTTTTTTTGGATTATATTTAATAATGTTCCATAAGGTTAGGTTAGGTTTTTGCTTTAAAATTGCAATATGCTAGAAAGGGCTAGGGTCCAGGTAGAATTATGCTTTTTGATATTTCAAAGGTGGAAAGATAGGTTAGGATTTTGCTTTGAAATTGCAATATGCTGGAAGGGATTAGAGGTTTTTCCGTACAAACCACTCTCTGTCTCAGACAGCACCGTATCGCGCATGCGTTAGAAACGGGTTTTTCCCGTTCCATTCAGTCAGATCTTTGAATGTAACGTTCTTTGTGATGATGGTTACCGAGCACTATAACTGGAGCCAATCGTCATTCTATTTGATGAAGATATTATTATCCAATGATGATTTATCATTATATTCAATATAATAATTGATATATTATCATTTATTCCATATAAGAAAGAGTACTTTTGAAAAATATAATTAATAAAATATAACAGTTGTTATTTAACTGATGTTGAAAAGCACTATAACTAAGTCAGCATATTGTCATTTCAAAACAAAAACCGAACCCTTAACCTCCCCTTTTACATTTGAAACATCAATAAACATAACTATTTGAAAAACCTCTATTCCCTTCCAGCATATTGCAATTTCAAAGCAAAATCCTAACCAATCTTTCCACCTTTGAAATATCAAAAAGCATGATTCTACCTGAACCCTTGCCCTTTCTAGCATATTGCAATTTAAAAGCAAAAACCTAACCTAACCTTATGGAACATTATGAAATATAATAAAAAAAAACCTAACCACTAACCCCTAACCCCTTTACATTTGATAATTTAGATTTCAAAGCAAAATCCTAACCTCCTAACCTATCCTTTCACATTTGAAACATCAAAAAACATAACTCCAACTGCACCCTAGCCCCTTCTAGCATATTGCAATTTCAAAGCAAAAACCTAACCTATCCTAATAAAACATTATTAAATATAACCTAAATAAAAACTAACCCCTAACTCTTTCACATTTGTTGAACGAGGCAAGGATAGCAACACCATTGCAAATCGTACACTACCATTATAACGTGGACCTCACTATAGATACTCAAAGAATACTTTTAAATAACTATGTTATAACTGTGACTGTTGCTGGCCGTTACTCTGTTTCTGAGACAAAGAGAAGCTCCTTTTAGCCCAGTCAATGAAGGCAAAAAATAGGCATTTGTCGGAACTAATTAGTGAAAAGCTGAAACTTTGCCCAATGTTACATTAGTATAAGAGAAGTTCCCCTACAAAAGTCCCCGACCCTACCCCTCTTGCTTCCCCCCCACCCCTTTTTAAGTTAAAATGTCGATGTTTACTAGAAGCTCGATATCTCAGTAACCAATCATCGAATAGAGTTGAATTTTTTTTAGAAAGGTTGCTAATATAATGGTCTACAATAATGGCTCTATGCTTTTTCACGATAAAAATGATAGTTATCCTGATATAAACAAAAACATCTAAAAAAATGAACTTTTTTCAACTAGACTCATTTTTGTTTCCCAATTTACTTATTTGTAAGCAATTTTATCGAAAAAAACTTTGAATGAAAGTTTAAGATCTATTCTTTCTGAATCCAACGATATAAATCTTGCTTACAAAAAATCGGAAATGTCGCTCTGGGAGGGGGAAATAGCAACGCGCTACACTTTTACGCTACGAGCTACGCGGTCCCCTCACATCAAGCTCGCACAAGCCATGCGTCTATTTGAAAAACGAGAGATTCTCAGTTATATTTTATTCTTCAATACTCATAGTTCAGATTGATAGAATAGTTTTTATGTTCAATAGAAAAGTAGCTTGTTTTTGTGGCTTTAAGTTCATAAAATTATATTGTTAGATTTTAAGAGAACCATTGTGACTAGATGTTGTATAGAATGCATAATATGGATATTTTTGAAGATACAAATGCAGAGTGAGGCTCATAGCATAACTATATAACATATAACTCTATTATATACAAAAGACTGAGTATTTTGTATGCTACATTTTGACAATACAGTGGTGAGCTGGGCCCATAGAAATAGATGACATCTATTATTATGGCTGGGCCGGGCAGTAGGGGTGCGGCGCTAACGTTGCTCCTCTCAATATTGTTTTTGTTGCTAAATAAAGAAAAGAAACTCGTTCTTTGCATTCTCGTATGAGTGGCATTCTCATCCCTCATGTCAGTTTCAGAGGGAAGTTTGCCAAGTTCGGACGTGCGTGGTAGACTTTTCGTAGTAAAGCACGTGGTAGATTTTTCGTAATTTTTCGTTGTGAAGCACGTGGTAGATTTTTCGTAATTTTTCGTAGTGAAGCACGTGGTAGATTTTTCGTAGTGAAACACGTGGTAGATTTTTCGTAATTTTTCGTAGTGAAGCACATGGTAGATTTTTCATAATTTTTCATAGTGAAACACGTGGTAGGTTTTTCGTAATTTTTCATAGTGAAACACGTGGTAGATTTTTCGTAGTTAGTGCATTGATGGTGACAATTTTTTCACACAGTTCGATTATGAATTTATTTATTTGTGATCCCTTCTGAGTGATTACTTACAAAAATATAGTTTTGTAGAAATATCAGTTCGGCGTGATGTGCTCCTGTTACTCCAAACAAGTTTGAAACAATTAGTGATGGATGAATCGGACTTAAATTGTTTAATTTGTGGTAACAAACTAGATGACAATATTGTAGTTGCAAAGAATGGAATCAATGCTATTTCTGAAGCCAGCAAAAAAAGAAGAGACAGTTTACATGAAAAACTACGAGGAAAGAGTACTATTAAATTACACAAGTTATGTAGGCAACAATACACAAGACCTTCGAGTATTCAAGCAGCTATAAAGACACTAGATGAACAAAATGAACCCAGTACATCAACCACTGGAGTTACTCGTAGAACCCATCAGGACAATTTTGATTTTAAGTTGTGTTGTTTTATTTGTGGAAAATCAGCAAATTACAGCTCTAAAATTCCAACTCAATATAGAAAACCATTTCACGAAGTAACGACGATCGAGTTCAAAGAAAGTTTTTTACAAAAGTGCAACATTAGGAGTGACATATGGGGTGAAAATGTAAAAGCCCGACTTCTAAGTGCAATAGACTTAGTAGCAGCAGAAGCGCGCTATCACAAACATTGGTACACAGAATTTACTAAATCTAAACCGATTGAAACACAAAAAGGTAGACCTCAAACCAAACTTAGCTTCTACATTTACCAAAGTATGTAACTATATAGAAAACAATGATGAGTGCCAATATACTATAAAAGAAGTTCAGGATATTTTTAAATCTTTAGCTGATGATGATGCTGCTTATTCTGACAAACACTTAGGAAAGCTTCTCCAAGAGCATTTCAAAGAGAGACTAACATTAACAAATGTTTCTGGTAAAAAGAATGTTTTCTGCCTTACTGACAATGTGCATAAAATTGTGGACAATTGGTATAGAAACAGGGTTCTTGATCTAGAAGAAGAGAAGAAGAGGATTGTTTCAGCTGCTGCCTCAATAATAAGAGAAGACATACAAAGGAAAACCTATGACTTCAATTCGTATCCAGATTTGGAAACAATTAATCAGGTGGAAAAAATCTCATCCCCGAGACTCTTGAAATGTTCATGTCACAGGTTACAAAGAAGAGGAATTCAATTGAATCACAAAAAGTCAATAAGAAATGTATTGTTATAAGTCATGCTATAATATCTGCTGTGAGACCAAGATCATTCCTTTCACCTATACAGACAAGCCTAGCTTGACTTTACATCGACTGTATGGTTCTAAACATTTAATAAACATGTTGTCTTCAATGGGAGTGTGTGCATCATACAACGAAGCTTCGACTTACATAACGTCACTAATCAGTGCTGGCTCCCCAATTATTGAACCTGATGGATTTCTTCAACACGTTCTTGACAATGCCGACGTAAATATTCGAACCTTAGATGGACTAGGAACTTTTCATTCCATGGGAGGCATTCAGTGCATCACACCAGGTTCTTGTGTCCAAACTCAAACTACTGTGAAGAGGATTTCAAGTGGATCATTTCAAAACATTGAAAGTATTCGTGAGTATGTGTATCCAATGAAGAAAAGAAATGCTGGTCTGTCTAACATGATCATTGAAGACTTGGATAAACTAAAAGAAGTTGGAAGTGTGTCATGTTTACCTTCAGAATATTTACATCCCCTCAACTTCGTATGGCTTTCTCATGTACACTCACAGCCTGGGTGGAGTGGATTTATGACCAACCTAATGACAAACTCAGCAGAATGTCAAACAACATACATTATGGCAGTACCATTTATTAATTTGGATCCCAGCAATATGTCAACCATCTACACAGCATTGCTTTTTGCAGCTGACCAAAGTAAGAAACAAAATCAAACCTGTATTGTTACATTTGATCAGCCTCTTTTCTTAAAAGCTATGGATATAGTAGGTGCCTCTGATAAAGACAGTAAAATATCGAAAACTGTTGTCCGTTTGGGAGGATTTCATTTAGTGATGTCTTATAATATGGGAGCTATTGGGAAGATTATGGAAGGAAGTGGTCTAGAAGATCTCTGGGGCACAGTGTATGGAAAAGCTACAGTAAGTCATATGATGAATGGGCATGCTTATGACAGATGTCTTCGAGCATTTACACTAACAGTAGCAGCTCTAATGAACATTGCTAGAGAGCAGTTTCCTGATATCCAACACTGTTTTGATGAAGTTGATGAAGTATGTAGAAAAATTATTTCAGGAGAAATGTCAACAAAACATGCATTAGAGAACCCCTTGCTATTAGAAAAACTCAATCAATTGGATGAATGTATGAAAACCATTGAAAAGACAAGCAGGACAGCTAAGTTGTGGCTGCAGCTTTTTCACACTATAGATTTAGCTCTTAATTTTGTGTATGCTGAGAGGACAGGAGATTGGATTATGCATTTAAAATGCACAACGGATATGCTTCCATATTTCCATGCATCAGGCCACTTGCCTTATGCAAAGTCTGCATATTTATGCCCAGAAATGACCAAAATAACTGAAAAACTCCTCTGAAAAAGAATTAGATTTTCATCAACAAGGGATATTTTACTGTGAAAAGAACAACAAGATACTGGTCAGGAACATGGACAGACATGTGCATAGATCAATGTCTGATGAGGCCAATGAAATCTGTAGGAGGACTCACTCATGGAAGGGGAATGAATGAAAGTACTGTGAATAAATGGATTCTTGGGACACCATACTTCATAAAGATTAATGAAGCATTAGAGGAGTTCTTAGACATTTCTATTACCTACAGTGAACAACATGTTGAGCTGAGAAAGTCAAGAAAACTCAGAGACCAAGCTGATATTGATAAGTTCACCACATGGTTCAGACAACACAATCCATTAAATAAGGAATCTGGAGAGCTAGTTTCATTATCATCTGGTTTCATCAGTGATGAGTCAGTCAACTGTGACCAAGCCTATGACATAGGTTGTGCTGCTATGAAGACAATGGTAGGAAAACATTTGGGAACTGACATTAAAAAGAAAGGACATGGTTAAGACCCAACTAGCACACAAATTAGTTAAAGTCAGATCCAAAGAAATACCAGTCAACTTCAACAGCTCTTCAATAGAATACTCTGTGTGTGTGATAGCTCTCAAAAATTGAAATTGTATCTTGAATATGAACTGTCTTCACATCCACCATCTCTCTTTGACAATGTTTCACTAAGAAAAGGAACTAAATCATCTATCCTAAAAGTGTTTCAAGATGCTGTAATAGAGGAAGAAGAAATTGATCAAACAAATTTATGTGTGATTATTGATGGAGGACACCTGTTTGACACCTGCCGGTTTGAGCCAGTCCGGGACACGGCGGGTCCATAGGTGGTGGATGATGGAACAACCCTAAATGAGGGTTAGGAATAATCCCCCGAACCAAAACTGGCTCTCTTTATATGCTTTTGAAATGCTTCTACTGCCAAACACTGAGATCTAATTTTGGGGGTTGAGGGACCCCCTCTACCCCCCCTTTTTCATCGTTTAATGAGCTTGGTAGTATCAAATTTGAGCTAAGCGCCCAAAAATACATATAAAACAACTGAAGAAAGATTTTCCGTCCGAGTGAATGTGTTAATCATATAACATGCAATAATAATGATGATAATGAAGGGTCGCATCAAAGCGTAGCGCGTTGCTATTCCCCCTCCTAACGCAATATTTCTTATCGTTGGTATGCTAAATTATACATCGTTGGATTGAGACAGAATAGCTCTATAACCTTTGTTGAAGGCTTTTCTCGATAAAATGGCATACAAGAAGTTAATTGAGAAATAATAAAAAATTTAGTTGTAAAAATGCAATTTTTTTAGATATATTTATTTTTATCAGGATAACTGTTGGGTTTATCGTGAAAGTGAATAGAATTATTATTTAGACTATTATATTACCAACCATTTGAAAAAAAAAATCAACTCTATCCGATGATTGGTACCTGAGATATCGCGTTTGTAGTAACTACCTGTTTTTTCCAACTTCAAAGGGGGGTGGGGGGGGGGAAGCAAGAGGGGGAACTTTGGGGACTTTTGTGTACAAACTTCTCTTATACCAATATAACATTGGGTAAAGTTTCAGCTTTTCACTAATTAGTTCCGACACAAAACCTTTATTGACTGGGCTATTTTTTCCGTTGCTTACGTAACTACAAGGCTAGAACCATCAGGTGATCAGCTGTTCAAAAGCGTACACTTCAACCCATGTTTACATTGAAAACCCTATGTTGAATGGAATTTTTCGTGAATAAACGTTAATAATTCAAATGATAATAACTTTTTTTGAAATAAAGACTTGTTATTTTATTTTTCCAATTCAAATTTTAACCTACATCATAAATTTCAAGGGTAGTAATCATTGAATTATATTAATATTTTTAGTTATTGGTTAACCAATTTGTAGGTTACATGTTTCAAGATTTCATGTTTACATGATTCAAATTCAAACTTACTTCTTTTACAAAAGTATAAGTTTAGCCGAGTCATGGTTTATAAATGAGAATTATCATGTTATTGATCAACAATAAATTATAAAAACATTGTTGATAATCTAAATTAGTTTCTTTTTAAACGAATTTAAGTACAATGTATTTACGGGTGCGCTCAACCAGTACCTACTATTACTTCAGTGGCAGACTGGCAATAGAGGCTCTGTTTGCCAGCAGCTTCTCTTTGTCTCAGAAACAGAGTAACAGCCAGCAACAGTCACAGTTATAACATAGTTATTCAAAAGTATTCTTTGAGTATCTATAGTGAGGTCCACGTTATAATGGTAGTGTACGATTTGCAATGGTGTTGCTATCATTGTCTATCGTTCAACAAATGTGAAAGAGATAGGGGTTAGTTTTTATTTAGGTTATATTCAATAATGTTTTATTAGGATAGATTAGGCTTTTGCTTTAAAATTGCAATATGCTAGAAGGGGCTAGGGTCTAGGTAGAGTTATGTTTTTTGATGTTTCAAAGGTAAAAGGATAGGTTAGGGGGTTAGGATTTTGCTTTGAACCACATGTTTGTGAACATGTTCATGAAATGAACCACATGTTTATGTTTTGTTCTGAAGATGATGAATAAATCTTAAGTATTAAATGTGAAAGGGTTGGAGGTTAGGTTTTATTTAGGTTATATTTAATAATGTGTTATTAGGATAGGTTAGGTTTTTGCTTTGAAATTGCAATATGCTAGAAGGGGCTAGGGTGCAGTTAGAGTTATGTTTTTTGATGTTTCAAATGTGAAAGGATAGGTTAGAGGGCTAGGATTTTGCTTTGAAATCTAAATTATTAAATGTGAAGGGGTTAGGGGTTAGTGGTTAGGTTTTTTTGGATTATATTTAATAATGTTCCATAAGGTTAGGTTAGGTTTTTGCTTTAAAATTGCAATATGCTAGAAAGGGCTAGGGTGCAGGTAGAATTATGCTTTTTGATATTTCAAAGGTGGAAAGATAGGTTAGGATTTTGCTTTGAAATTGCAATATGCTGGAAGGGATTAGAGGTTTTTCCGTTGCTTACGTAACTACAAGGCTAGAACCATCAGGTGATCAGCTGTTCAAAAGCGTACACTTCAACCCATGTTTACATTGAAAACCCTATGTTGAATGGAATTTTTCGTGAATAAACGTTAATAATTCAAATGATAATCACTTTTTTGAAATAAAGACTTGTTATTTTATTTTTCCAATTCAAATTTTAACCTACATCATAAATTTCAAGGGTAGTAATCATTGAATTATATTAATATTTTTAGTTATTGGTTAACCAATTTGTAGGTTACATGTTTCAAGATTTCATGTTTACATGATTCAAATTCAAACTTACTTCTTTTACAAAAGTATTAAGTTTAGCCGAGTCATGGTTTATAAATGAGAATTATCATGTTATTGATCAACAATAAATTATAAAAACATTGTTGATAATCTAAATTAGTTTCTTTTTAAACGAATTTAAGTACGATGTATTTACGGGTGCGCTCAACTCTATTCTGTAGTTAAAGACTAAATTCATTATTTTTTCAAAACTTTCAAGTAAAAAAGTGTTGATTTTGAATCGTGTAGGATAAATATTATATATATATATATATATATATATATATATATATATATATATATATATATATATATTATCAAAGCTTTTTTAGACTTAATATGATTCATAGCTGGCACACATTTAATAGAGAATGAGTTACAATTTATAAAATAGTGTACCCTGGTAGGTCTACAAAATTAACTGTATAGTTTAATACCATAATTTTTTTATTGACATTATGAAATTTACAATCATGAAGAATATTTCAATTGAACTACTGTATATACCTATATTTTCTTCAAAGTTTAGAATCATTAAAACTGCTTGTAGTGTTTTGAATTACGATATGTGTTTCCTCTGATCCCACAACCATGGCTAATTAATAAAGCAGAAGTTATTAAAGATCGTGCTGTAATTCGAATAGCAGAGCTTCAAAACTGAATGAAGTATGAACATATCAGTTTTTTGACATTATATTTTATATTAATATTATATTAGGTAGAAGTAAAATGACACTCATTCATTTACCCATTAATCTATTTACTCACCCGGATAAGTAAGAAAGTCATTTCAGTTGATTCGTTGTTGATTATCCATATTTTTTACCAATATTATTACAAAGTATATTGTATTTTGATAACTTTAAACTGAAAAAAACACATTCTTTTGGTGTAACGACGACCGTTTAGTGCTGGTGTGTTGTACATTCTCAAGCCAAACAGAAACTCGAAACGGTAGTCGCCACACCAAAAGAATATAAGTGTTTTTTCACTTTAAAGTTATCAAAATGGAATATAGTTAATGTTCAACCTTCTAGAGGCGTACTAAGACACTACCTCCATAGACACAGAGGTGTAGTGACTGAGACTGCAATTGAAAAAAAAATCAAAGATGGCCAATACGGTATGCGCTTTTTCAAGAATTGACAGAAAAATGTTGGATACAAGTTCAGTTATAGGGTCTAGAAATTCAAAATAGCTAAACCTTATTGACTTCTATATCACCCAGAATAGGCGATTTTTTTGCTCTTACCAGCGTTTTCTTAGCTTTTTAAAAATTCAAGAGAGAATTCTTACGTTTGGTACAAAATTTCAGGTAACTTGAGGTGTATTAGTTATGTAGGCTATTGCAGGGCCTAGAAGGTGTGCTAGATATTGGCGTTTCCAGTGTTTATCTGTGTTTTATCAGCATTTTCAAAACCAAATGAGCAGAAAATGTTCAAATTTTATACAATTTTTCAGCATATATGAAATAACAGTTCAAGGAATGAAATGACAAATTTATAGCAACACTGAATTGGATTATTAATTGCGCTATAATGATACCCCTGCCATGTAGCAGATAATCTTAACTCAGCTGGGGGACTCTAGCCTTTGCATGTTAGAAGAGACCATCATAAATATTAATATAATTTGTGCAAGAGCGCGCTTAATTATGCATAACCAAGCTTGCAGATGAGAAACGTACAATATCTGAAAAGAGCAAGAGGAACACTTGCACTGTAAGCGTGCACTTGGTTGCATTTAGTGTGAACGTGTTTCAATAGCATTTTTCAAATTTTGTTTTTTGGGTCATGCACGATTCGACAAAAATTTGCACATACTCATTCAATGTGATCATACCCTTATTCTCATGTTTCAGGATATTATTCATATTATTACTTTTGTGACCAAGAATAAATCTTTCAAGTAGTATCCTACCAGAGCGTCAATAAACATAGCATTGGTTCATTAGCACTATTGAAGAATATACATAGATTTTTCATGATACATGGTCTTACATATGATATAAATACAAGAACTCTGATATCTCACTCTACAACAAATTATTATTTACTCTGTATCGATCAGCCATAACCCATAAAGAACACTAGGCCTACTTACCGGTACTTACTTCCGATGAGTAAGTTGAGTATGTATTCCTCACGGTCTTGGATCGGGGAATTGTCAAATTTCAAATTGTGTCAAACTCTGTTAAGAGTAGAAACAGATTGGATAAAAATGATATGTAAGTTACTGGATCAGGCTGAATATTAAAATCCTTTACTGAGTAAGCTAGCAGTAAAATCATTGATCACATATTTTCGTTTATAATAATAATATTGTTAGAAATACCAATCTGTATGTTCTGTTTTAATACTAAAGATAACCTACACTGCAAAGTTTTCTATTTCAAGCCATTCTTGTTATGATTTGAGAAGAATTCTTATTCCAATAGTGACTTATATAATAAAATGAGTGATAGCCTACCAATTTACCTTTTCAAAAAAATTATGTTTTATCTAAAAATTCCTTAAATCTAATAAAGCTATAAATACTAGCATACTACAAAAGCTGTGATTGTAATTCCTCTCGTAGAAATTAATCAATACTGTAATCAAAATTGAAAAAATCAATAGGTAGACCTAATTCAAAGCTCAAGCAACTCAACTTTACACTATATTTTTTGACAATAATTGAAATACGTGTTTGAATTTGAAAAAGCGAATTTAAAACAAGGCTAACCTACAAATTGGTTAACCAATAACTAAGAATATTAAGAGATTTCAATGATTACTACCCTTGAAATTCATGATGAAGGACAAAAATTGTATTGGTAAAATAAAATAAGAACCCTTTTTTCGAAAAAGTAGTTATCAGTTGAATTATTAACGTTTATTCGTGAAAAATTCCACTCGACATAAGGATTTCAATGTAAACACGGGTTGAAGTGTACGCTTTTGAACAGCTGATCGGCTGTATGTTCTGGCCATGTAGATCTTTAGTAGGCGATGGTTTTTCAAATAGTTATGTTTATTGATGTTTTAAATTTAAAAGGGGAGGTTGAGGGTTCAGTTTTTGTTTTGAAATGACAATATGCTGACTTAGTTATAGTGTTTTTTAACATCAGTTAAATAACAACTGTTATATTTTATTGATTATATTTTTCAAAAGTACTCTTCCTTTTATTAAATAAAATGATAATATATTGATTATTATATTGAATTTAATGATAAATCATCATTGGATAATAATATCTTCATCAAATAGAATAACGATTGGCTCCAGTTACAGTGCTCGGTAACCATCATCACAAAGAACGACTGAAGATCTGACTGAATGGAGCGGGAAAAACCCGTTGCTAACGCATGCGCGATACGGTGCTGTCTGAGACAGAGAGTGGTTTGTCTTTTTGCCTCTCTCTGTCATGGCTGCCCTTATTTCGCCGTGTAACACAATGAGAGCGCTGAAAGCACACCAACAGCCGCTCTATGGTTTACTATATATTAGCTCGTTGATGCTATAAATGAATAAATGATCTTTATTACCTTGTAAGCTAAAAGTAGCAATTGGTTCGTCAGAAAAACAAGCACATAAAACATATATATCAACAACAGGAGAAATTGATAAAGCTTATTAAATTAATGAGCAAATTAAGTCTTAGGTGCAAAAAACACAATTTCACATGAAGAAAAACAGTATCCCATAAAGTTCATGTATAAAACTCTTTGATGGTAACATCCGGAATATTGAAAAACTCTCTTATTGAATACAGAGGGGTTTTCACGAGGAATGCATGGGTGCATTTGTTGAGCTGCCGTGTTGTAAGAGTCCTCGCTGATGCTGGCAGCCGGTTGAAAAGCCTCATGCTGAGGCTACCTGGGCTATTTTGTATCCTACTCAGCCTTGTGAAAGGCAGGTTGAGTTGGCTTCTGCCTCTTGTGCTGTGGTCATGAAAGTCACTCCTCAGACTTAAACATTCCAGGGTGCCCTTGATTTGTTTAAGGGATATGAAGATGTAAAGGCAGATGACAGTCATGACCGATTCTGCACAAAAAAGTGGGCGACAATGATCAATTATGCCAGAGCCTGTGATGATCCTGATGGCCCTCTTCTGCAGTAGGAGAACTCTAACAATGCCGCTGGCTGCACCCCAGTGTTCCAATCCATACATCACTATTCCTTGGAAGAATGAGATATATGCAGTCCTCACATAGCTTTTAGGTACACACAGCATCAGCTGCCTAAGTAGGTAGATTACTCTGGAGAGCTTTGTACACATGTAGTCAATATGAGGGTTCCATGTCAACTTTGAATCCAGATGAAAACCCAGAAGTCCAACACTCCTTGCCTGATCTGTGACATTTCTCAAGCCAAATATTATCTGTTGAGTCTTTTCCTCATTTAGTTTGAGATAGTTGGACTCAAACCAAGCTGAGATGGCACTCAGAGACTGACCCATCTCTACATTCAGATTGTCCACTGATTTATTGACATCATACAATGTGGTGTCATCTGCATATGCAACCAACCTGTTACCCAACACTGATGGAAGATCATTCATCATGATAATGAAAAGTAGGGGGCCCAATATGGATCCTTGGGGAACCCCATGAAGAATCGCTTCCAATCCAGATAACCTTCCATTCACCTGAACTGCCTGGCTACGATCCGACAGATAAGACTTGATGAGCTTCAATGTCCCCTCTGTGACTCCATAATAAACCAGCTTGAACAGAAGAGTTTGGTGGTCGACAGTGTCGAAAGCACGGCTCAGATCACACAATGTCAATCCGGTGAAAACATGGCTCTCAAAACCCTCTAGAATGGTGCTTATCAGCCTTCCAACTGCCTGGGCTGTAGTTCTGCCAACTCTAAAACCAAACTGAGCATCTACAAACAAACCAGTGCTCTCGAAGTACCAGCATAACTGCTTCTTAATGATGGATTCTAGAATTTTTGAGAAGACTGGCAGGATAGAGATAGGCCTAAAATTACCAGGCATATCGAATGATCCCTTCTTATGCACTGGAATGGTCTTAGCGATCTTCAGAACAGTAGGGAAGACACCCTCTGTGATGCATGCATTCAGGCAGGAGGTCAGGGGTATAAGGATTTGCATAATGACACTCTTGATCAGATTCACTGACATGCCAAAAAAGTCTCTACTATTTGAACTCTTCAATTCACCTACAATTTCCAACACCTCCTCACATGAAACTGGTCGAAGTGAGAAAGCTGCCTCAGGCTTGGGCACAGCATTCAGAAACTGCAGGGCTGATACTTCTGGAGTGCCTATAGAATCACGAACTGCCTTAACTGAGTCCACAAAGTAGGAGTTGAAAACGTCTGGCTTGATCCTCGTGGTTCTTCCTGGAGTCCCTATTTCTCTTCTTATGACTCTCCATGCAGCTGAGCACTTATTTTGTGAAGAGTTTATATGCTGTGCATTTGCATTTTGTTTAGCTCTTAGAAGTTCTTCTTTGTAATCTTTCTTGAGCATTAAGTACATTTGCTTGGCATCATTTGTCTTGAGATTTCTGTACCGATCATAGGCCACAATGACCCAGTTCTTGAGTACAACCAATTCTTGGTTCATCCAACAGGGCTTATTTCTATGGTTGGGTTTTTGATCTCGTTTTTGTATTTTGACAGGGAAAACGTTGTCGAAGAGATACTTAAATCAACTGAAGAATTTGTTGAAATTTTCCTCTGCAGGGCCAGGTGTTACTATTTCATTCCAGTTCACCAGTGACAGGAGGTGTGAGAAGTGGTTCAACTGACTCTTAGCTATTGGGCGCACCATAATTTCCTCAGGAGGATCATTCACAAAAAGATCAGAGCTCCTTTCATCCACAGAGAAACAGATAGATTCATGGTCACTCAAAGCATAAAGCCACGTTTACACCGGAGTTAGCAACCAATGATTGCCGACATTTATCGGCAATTTTGAGTTGCATGCATTAAAACAACTGCAACTCGCATTGCCAACCGTAGTTGGAGACCGATTTTGCGAGTTGGCAACCGAAATTTGGTTTTCCGACCGGAGTTGGTAAAGATCAAAGGCGGTTGCCAACCCCGGTCGGCAATGCAAGTTGAGTCTGCAACTACCCCGCTACCCCTCCCGCCTGTTGACTCCACGTGGTCGCGCTGCGTCAGTTCAAGCAGGCTAGTCGTCGTGAGTTGTTGTGTTTTGTGTATGGTTGTTGTTTGTGCTAGTGCAATGGAAAATCTTTCAAGTGAAGTGGAGTGGACAAATGATCAGGTCATTACTTTGATAGAGTTGTTTAGAGAGAAGCCTGTCTTGTGGAACCTCACCCTTTCGGATTTTAAAAACAAAAATTTGAAAAATTATGCTTGGAATGAAATTTCCCAGGAAATAAAAGTAAACAAACTTGAAGTCCAGTCTAAAATGAGGAATTTGATTACAACATTCCAACGAATTAATAAGAAGGGAAAAAGTGGTTCTGGAGCCTGAGGGTGATGAAGATGCCAATACATTAACTAAGCTATAATGTAAGCTAAGCTATACATTACTCAAGCTAAGCTATACATTACTTAAGCTATAGAGTTTCTTTGTTTGATTTGGAGTTTTTCTGTTGTATACATTTATTTCTAATTTTATGAATTGTGTTACTTTGAAACATTAACTTAACTTTGTGTTCATATTTTATTTACAAGTCACTACCAGGTTGCAGCTTTTTTTGTCTAGATTTATTAACTCAGTGCACAACGTAAATAAATAAAAGGTATCTAAAAATAACAATATTTAGTAATTTTCTTTCTTTGCCCACCTGTATGTTATCCTTCAGGAAACCTATAACAGCCTCACAAACCTCTGGCACTAAAATAGATATCGCACTTTTGGAAACTTTAAACAAATAACTGAGACTAGTATGAGAGTCGCCACTCGCCAAAAAGCGCAATGTAATAGCCAATCTTTCTCGCACTGGAATTTCTTTCCTGTAGTTAGTATCCTGTTTACTAATATGTGTCCAATACCAACAATTAAATTTCAAAATCGTCACTTGACATACTTAAAAAGTTTTTTACACTGCCATCGCATCTCAATTCTCCCGTCAAAGGATCTGTATCATCTCGATTCAAATCATTTAAAAGATCGCTGCCGCTTTACTTTGCTCTTGCCTGCAATGAAGGTCGAACCCAGTATCTTCTCGGTCTTTTACATTTTGATAAAATAACACACGCTGCCGCAGCAAGAACAACCTCTTCAGCACTCGACATTCTACATACTGTCTGATTTTCTACATACTGTAAAGTTTAGTTGCAGGTTGCAGACCTAAAAACAAACTATGTGCCCAGGTTGCAAGTACAAGTTGCAGACTTCCATCGGCAACTAGCGTCTGCAATCGAAGTTTGCAATTTTTTGTTGCCAACTCCGGTGTAAACGCGGCTTAACTCATCACTGCCACTCTGTACAAACACTGTGGCAAGTTCATTACCACATTGTCTAGACAGGCTTCCTTTCTTGTGGGTTGTCTCACAGTGCAGTACAAATTCAGGGACCTCATCAGATTAACAAAAGTTGCAGTATTTGTGGATGCAACATCAAGAAAATTGATATTAAAGTCACCACCTATAACAATATGAAAAATTTTATATATAAAATATACCTTTGTTTACAATGTCGTCCGAGTGGGTACCCACCAGGTACGCGCTGTTGCCATTTTGAGTCACAGAAGAAGGAGCCAAATTCAAATTACATCCGTACGCTATGTTGTATGGTTTTGGACAGAATTTATATTGACATCACTGAAGGACTGAAGTGGCTTATAAAATTTATGAGAATATTTTTCTAACAAGGATAAATTTGGAAAAATGAACGTATTGTTCAGAACAAAATGAAATGATTTGTATAAAATTAAACAAAACCTGGTACCGTACAAAACTAGTCCAGCTGTAATCCTTCAACTCTGTGCCTACACATTATTAGTTTTGGAAAGGTGCAGTCTTCAGAAAAAAGTTTCTATCAATCATAATTAATAGTCTACTCACTACTGCATGGATTATTATTAGATGTAAAAATTATACCAGAGTAGGCCAGTAAATTATTCATATCAGTCAGATTTTGGATGAGAAAAAGATATAGGCCTAGGCTATAATACTGTAGCTTGCACAAGCTTAGAAGACTTGCCGTTACTAGTGTATTGTAATAGTGAGTCTTCTAAGCCACTAGGATCGGTATTTTTTTAAGACAATATTAATATTCATTATAGAGAGTTCATGATATCAAGGAGAATTTGTAAGCCTATAAAGTAGGTAGGAAGTGATAATATTGTAAACCAAGCTACTGCTCAGCTTCAACACTTACCTATATTAGGTACCTTATAATAGGTATGGTAGCCTACAGTTTGTAAGTTCACATTACAATATTGTCAATTATTCATGTAATATTGTTTTGAGATGATCAATTATTAGTAAAATAGAAAAAGCTTTCAACATAGCGAGTAATAAATTTTTGTGAAAGTACCTGGACAGTACCGTACCCAGTGTCTTTGACTCATGAAAAACAAATCAATATAATAATGCTCACAAACAGCTCATGTAAGAGTAAAAATGAGAAAATAGACCTTCGCAAACAGACCGCATGATTGCATACCAGTCAGAATCAACAACCACGTGATACCATATGCAAACGAGACAAAATATGTTGCTATTACTCTGGATGCCAAGCTTCGGTGGAGAAACCATGTTAAGAAAAAGTTGGATGAGCTCAACTACAAGTACAGTAGAATGTATTGGCTGATAGGAAGGAATTCAAGCTTATCAACCTACAATACAGACAAATTCTAAGACCTGTCTGGTTGTATGGTGCACAACTGTGGGGCTGTACAGCAGAGAGCAATATTGGCATCATCCAACGATTCCAAAACAAGTTTCTTCGAAATGCTGTCAATGCTCCATATTTCATCAGGAACGCCGTCCTTCATAGAGACCTTCAGGTGGAGACAGTCAAGGAGATGATTGTAAAACAGCAAGGACCTATGAAGAGGCTCTAAATGACCACCAAAATGTTGAGGCAATCCAGCTTTTAATGAGGAGATTGAAAAGGAAGAAGCCAACAGATATGGTGTAAACCACCAGGAGTGCTTAGTGAAAGTGGAAAAAATTAACATATCTATTTAGTGCAGTTATTATGAATGAGCTAATTTACAAGGAGAAGCTATTACAAAACTCTTCTTGTAAAATGAATTGAAGTAATTATTTAGGATAGAAATAAACTGATCTTGTCCTAGTACTAGTAACAGTGATATTCTATTAAAAAAATAATTAAACTGTTATGTACAAGACTTTAATTGCTCAAACACTTTCAAGAACCTTTTCAAAAAACCAATAATCTTGAAACTGAATGTTGTTTGAAACTGATGACTTTAGCTCCACTAATGGCTACAGACCTAAAATTACTATCTCATTTTCTTTGCTTGATTTATAAATAGGAGTGATTCCAGCTTCTTTCCAGATGAGAGGAAATTCATCGCTTCTGAATGACAAATGAAATATTTACAATAATGGCAAAATTAGTTATTCCTTCAATTCTTTGATGAAATAATGAGTGTACCATCTGAACCACTACTTCTATCATTCTTCAAATATTTGAAAGGTGAAAGCATTAACTACATCTATCTCACTCACTTCTCCTAAATTGAAACCTAAAGTTTGAAAAAAATATCATTATCTTTGAGTAAATCTTCAATATTACTATGGTAATATTTACTATAGTATAGGTTGCAGCTTTGTTGTAAACTAATTTGAAAACGGTTTGACTTATTTTAGTGAAAAAAAAGTAACTGAGTATTTATAAAATAGAATTATAGTAACCTTTACTGACAAAGCAATACAAGCAGTTGAAACGAATGCTATGACTCAAAATGGCGACTGCGTGTACCCAGTCTTTATAGTTCCTTAGACGTCGTGACTCTGCTTCCCTCCTTGTGAAAAAGTGCTCACCATGGTGGTTCCCCGCCGGACAGCTGAACATCGAAGGATCGAATATCAAACTGAAAATCTATCGATAGACAAAGGTCGAGTAGTTTATAAATCATGTCGACGTAGTCTTCTAAGTCGACTCTACATTCATGCATGTATCAAAATATCAAATCTCTCGTTACTCGACTCTCGTCAACAAACCATTCAACCTTTTTTTCAATTCAAATTCAATTCAAACTGAAGAATTTCTCTCTGCTTCTTAACCTCAATTTTTGACAATGTACCTTAATATTATTTCTTTAGAAACTGGATCATAAAGAAGACCAACTGGTGAGTTCTGAGTTGTGATATCTATGTAAAGATAGTATTAATTTATTTTGCAAATCAATCAAAAAGCCTTACGTGAAAAAATAATTTTAATTTTAACTTTTGAAAAATTGCAACCTTCCGGTGAGAAGACATACTTCTGATACTTATTTTAAAGTCGTTTTTAATATTAAATTTTAATTCTAGCCACCTGATAGTAATAAAAAATTAGCTTTTTCCTTACGGTACGAAATATAATAGAGAAACAGAACACATAAGTACGTTATTATTTCGCTATGATTTCTCGATGATAATATACAGAGTGAGTACCCTTCCATAAATTGGAGACTTTAGTCACGGAATAAGCATAAAGTAGTGTTTCTTTCCTCTGTGCTTTAGTTTAGTTTATGGGCCGCGGAATCTAGCATTGAGACCTAGGACATAGATCGATAGAGGAGGTCAAGACGAGATCAACCAGGTATAACATTGTTGTCGATTTCCAAGTATTAGCTGAACAAACATGGCGGAAAGTTGAAATTTTTAACTAGATTTTTATTTAAATTTTTTTTTTATAATTACAATAGGTTTTAAAATGGTGCAATCTTATGTAAAATTCAACGCGGAATCCAATGAAACTGATTTCAGGTTTGTAACTTCAGTAGTTTTTGAGATATTGCAAAAAATGTGCAGAAAAGTGCAATTTTTGCTTTAAAAGAGGTTATCTTGTTTTCATTGTGATAAATAGGTATTTTAAACTATTGGATTTAGTAGAATGATAAATTCTAAAGAAAAAATGTTCAGTCACTTTATAGCCTCAACTAATAATTGTTGGAGATATTTGGGAAAATAAAAACAAATTGCACACTCCATACTTTTTAATTTTTTTACTATTCCAGTGACTACAAAATCAGCTAAATCTCATTTAGATTTTTACAGGGAATCCATTGAAATAGATTTGAGGTTAAAGCCTTCATAAATTATCAAGATATTTGGAAAAAATGCAAGCAAATGTAGTATTTTAGCTTTAGAAGAGTTAAATAAGTTTGCATAGGCATAGTGCAGAGAAATATTGAGGATCACATTTTATTAAGCTTCCAATGCAATTCAGAAGTTTTAAAAGATTGAAATAATAGACAAACCAGACATAATTGAATCAAATTCTTCACCCAACCTAAGTTTTTCCTAACATAAGCCTCCCCTTACCCAAGCTTCCCCTAACATAAGCTAATGTAAGCTTCTCCTAACCTAAGCTTTCCTAACCAAATTTTCGCCAAACTTAAGCTTTACTCAACCTAAGCTTTCCCTAAACTAAGCTATACCTATCCTAAGCTTTTCCTAACCTAAGTTTTTCCTAACCAAAGTTTCTCCAAACCTAAGCCTTACCCTACCTAAGCTTTCCCTAACCTAAGTTTTTCCAACCTAAGCTTTTGCTAACCTACTCTCTCCCAACCTAAGCTTTTCTTAATCTAAGCTTTTCCTAACCTGAACTTTCCCTAACCTAAGTTTTTTCTAACCCAAACTCTAATAACCTAAGATTTCCTAACCTAAGCTTCCTCTAACCAGAACTTTTCCTAACTTAAGTTTTCCTAACCAAAGTTCTACCAAACATAAGCTGTACCCTATCTAAGCTTTTCCTAACCCAAGTTTTCCAAACCTAAGCTTTCCTCAAACTAAAACTTTTTCCCAACATAAGCTTTTTTTAACCTAAATTCTTCTAACCTAAGCTTTCCCTAACCTAATCTTTACCTAACCTAAGCCTCCCCTAACCCAAGCTTTTCCTGACCTATGCTTTCCCTAACCTAAACTTTCCTAATCCAAGCTTTTCCTAAACAAAGTTTTCCCTATCCAAAGCTTTCCCTAACCCGAGCCTTTCCTGACCCGAGCTTCTCCTAACCTAAGCTTTTTCTAACCTAAGACTTTCGTAACCTAAGCTTTTTCTCCAATCTAAGCTTTTCCTAACCTAAGCTTCTCATAACATCAGCTTTCCCTAGGTAGCAAAATATGGAGTTGCAATATTTTTATTTGACCAAATATCTTGAACAATTTTGAGTTTAGGCTATCAAGTGATTGAACATTTTTTTATTAGAATTTATCATTCGACTAAATCCAACAGTTTAAAATACCTATGAATTACCATGAAAACAGGTTAACCTCTTATAAAGCAAAAATTTGCACTTTTCTGCATTTTTTTTGCAATATCTCAAAAACTACTGAAGTGACAAACCTGAAACCGGTTCCAGTGGATTCCCCGTCAAATTTTACATAAAATTGCACTATTCTAAAACGTATTGTAGCCATAAAAAATTATAAAAAATGAAAATTGATATAAAAATTTCAGCTTTCCACCATGTTTGTTCAGCTAATCCTTGGAAATCGACAACAATGTGATACATGGTTGAACTCGTCTTGACCTCCTCTATCGATCTATGTAGGTCTCAATGCTAGATTCCGCGGCCCATATACTAAAGTGCAGCCTAATACTGTAAATTTTAGGATAAGTTATAGGTCAAATACTCTACCTTTTGATGAGCAACTGAATTTCAACCCCTCATAAGGGGGTGACTTTAGAGGTTGTAAAAACCTATTGTGTGGTACATAATTTTAAAGGCCTTCTCAAAACTAGAAAGATGACATCAATAAAAATGTTACTTTTTTTCAAAATGGCGGCTGATTGAAGTTTGGGTTAAAGAAATAATTAATAAATTTTAATCAGCCGCCATCTTGATTGAAAGTATCATAGAACATTTTTATTGATGTCATCTTCATAGTTTTGTGAAGGCCTTTAAAACTATGTGTTACACAATGGGTGTTATATTTGAAATATTCGAGTTACAACCCCAAAGTCACCCCCTTATGAGGGGTTGAAATTCAGTTGTACGTCAAAAGGTAGAGTATTTTATTGACCAATTACTTATCCTGAAATTTACAGTATCATGTCTACAACAGTCTCCAATTTATTGAAGGGTTCCCATACATATGACTCACTCTGTATAACAGATTAAACAGCATTAAAGAGACATTAGGGGAGAGTGGGGTACATTTGATCAATTTTTAAACATTCATTTTTGTATTTATTATAACAGTTTGAATTGAACAAATATATTAACAGATAACTCATACCTTTGGGTAAATTACTTTGGTCTTATTAATACAAAATGTTGAAAATTATTAACTAAAGAAATATTTTTAAAAACTTAAGCATGTTGATCAAATGTACCCCATCGTGGGTAAAAAGTACCCCATCGTGGGGTACATTTGATCAATAAATAAAAAATGGCTTTTTAGGAGTTCAAATAAATAAGAAGCACTCAATAACTTTCAAATTTGGTGTAATTGTGGGTTTATGTAGTAGGCATACGTTTTAGCTCACAAAGTAATACAAGAAGAAAATGTCCAAATTTATGTTTTATTCAACATAGGCCATATATGTCCTTCATTTAAATCATATATCCTGTTTCCCTTCTCCACAATAAAAAAGATTAATTACTTCTCTTCAACTGCTTGTATTTATTGCTAATACAGCGTCGACATTTGTCATCAATATAGAAGGGCCCATTTCCAATGAGATTGATGGGGCCATAGAATATAAATTCATTTTGGATGATCTGGATATCATCATCTTTAGGCCAATCATAGGCATCTCCTAGTCCCACTTTCAAAAACTTTACTTTTGTTTCACCTTCATCTGGAAAATCTATCACTCTGCCTAAGTACTGTACCAGCTGATGTCATAAAATATTGCATAATATTTCTCCAAAATCGGATTGATTTTGGGAAAGTTGGTTTCAGGCTCATGAGAGCTTGTGTCTGAGCTCCCATCAGAAAATGATTCATAAGGCGAGTCATCACTTTCCATATACTCAGGCACAGACTCACAGTCTGAATCACTCGAATCTGGCAAAGGATCCAACTTAGGCTTTTTTGGCCTTGGTTTAGGCTTCAATGACATTTCAAGCTTTTCTTTGCTTTCACTTCTCTCTCCAATTTACGTTCCATTTTCTTTCTTTCTCGATCCTGTTTTTTCCGGCGTTGCTGTCAAGATTCGGGATTTTCCAGGTTGTTTTCCACCGCGTCCCTTACCACCACTTTTGATGATATAAGTTGGAAGGGGCCTAACAACTTCCGGGCCAGGAGATATGAACTGATTCTGGGTGAAGCTGCAAGAAGGTGATGGTGCTGCTTCAACTGAGATTGGAGTATCTGTTAGACCAATTGCTTGTTCAACAAGGGTTTTATTACTTGCATTGTGAACATTATCATGTTGACTTGTCTCTTCATTTACTGGAGCACATGCAAATTCATCTTCGGAAAACACAATTCAAGAATAAGGCCATATGCCGCACTGTTTGAACCCTGAAATGATGTTTTTCTGGTAAATGATTGGTCATAAGCTTGAGAACACAAACCTGCCAATTCACTGATAACAATTTTTTGACCTGGGTGGCTAACCAACCAGTCATTTTGAGTCACTGACAGTGCTCTCTTGAATGGCCCTAAAACTGTCACATCTAGTGGCTGCAGGGTGGAGGCAAAGTCAAAATTACTATGCCATTATCTCTGGCATACAGAATGTTTTCTAAACAGCAATGTGATTCATGGTTATCAATGATTAACAGTATCGGCGATTCTTTGGTGCAGCTTGTGTGCTTCTGGATGTGTTCAAGAACTTTGTAGAACAGAATGGATGTCATCCACCCACTTTGAGGACTGTTGGCAAGTCCAATACTACCTGTTACAGATCCTGTCATCAGAGAATCATGGAATCGGGCTCTCGGAAACACAAAAACTGGGGGGATGGTGTTTGCAGCTGCGTTAATAATGGCACACATTGTTATCATGTTTCCTCTCTCATTTGAAACAGCTTGCCCAACTTGTTTCGATCCTACCCTTGCAACTACATTGGGAGCTTGAACCACAGTAGGTATACCGGTCTCATCGCAATTATAAACTTTTTCTGGAGTGAATTTGTATTTCTCTAAGACCTCTTTTAAGTTGGCTTGAAATGCATCTACATTTAATTTGTTGAACCCTGTTGTTCGTGAAATACTTGTATTCTCTGGGTTTCTTAGAGAAAGTTTGTTGTGGCATTTCATAAACGATCTCAACCAATCAATTCATGCCATTTGTTTTTCTTCCCATTTTTCTGGGCAGTGACCCAAATGAGCAGCATATTCATATGATGTTATTCTAATCAAGTGATATGTTAATCCATAGTTTAAACTTGAATATTTTAAGATGTAATCTTCTAGCAACTGTTCTTCTTCTTCAGTAAAAACTTGATTGGCCGCGTACTTAGAATGGTGTTTAGAAACTGGCTTTACTGGAACTTCAGGTCATGAATCTTCACCCACTTCATTTGCTTCTGTAGGTCGCTGCTCTGAAGGTATGATGGCTTTTTGCTTCTGAAGCCTGTAGTACAAAGTAGCATAATTGAGGCCATGCACGGCAGCAGCTTGATGTATTGGCATTTTATTTTGAGTTACATCAATAAGAGCGGCTTCTACTTCTCTTTCATTGACTTCTGGATGAGTTTTTTCTTCACATAATTACGGACCATTTCAAATCTGAAACAAACAAACAGCACAATTAGATGGTATCTATATTAAGATTCAAAAAAATTAGAGGTTGATATTTCAGATCAACATAATAATAGGCTATAATGTTCATACCAGTTTCATTTCTACAAGAGGAGAGAAGGTATTGGGTCTAATTTTAGAAGTAGGCATATAGGCCTAGACCAATAGTGTGCCTAATGATTGGCCCCAACATGTATTTACTCTTGAAGGCTTAAAAACTAGGTTAAACAACCTATTTTATTTATAAAAGTAAAGTCTAGGTCTAACTCTGGAGGTAGGTCCTAGGTCAAAAGTAGACTAATAATATGACCCTTCAAGTGTATACTCATGAATGCCTTAAAACCTAGGTGAAACAGCCATTTCTCATGATTATTTTTACATCACAGTGAAAAAATTAGTTGGGGGTACATTTGATCAACTGATCAGATGTACCCCAGTCTTGTTGATCAAATGTGCCCCACAGTGCATGACTTGACTAAAATAGGTTAAGCAAGTTCTAAGGACAAGTTATCTTAAGGTTAATCATACCAAAATATAGCAAAAAGTTTATAGTTACCTGTGAAATGCAGTAAAATATAATACTGATGCGGGTTGATCCTTGATATTCTTGTGGTTGAGATTCAAAATCACAATTCTAAGGTTGAAAAATGACAAGCAACCACTCTCAACTAACAAAAGCATCCAAGATGGAGGACAGGCGTTGACAATGCTTCGCTACAGGCTAGCCAACATGTAGACACTGAATTTCCCTCACCAAATTAAAAAATGGAGGGAATTTCAAAGCTGATCAAATGAACCCCACTCTCCCCTAATTATTAATAGATCCCGCATTTTTGTTCAGGGACTCACTGTGCTAAGGGGATGGGGGTGGTTCAAAGGTACCATTTTTTTGTTTCTTGCATATAACTCAAAAACTATCTATCTTGCGAACATGACCATTCCATACAAAATTAAAGCTTACAAAATTTTCCACAATATTGATTATACAACTTTTCCAATATCTCTCAGTTTTTGATATATCCAAGACTCAAAGTGTGATATTAAAAAAAAAACTACTGTTTACTTCCACTTTTTTGCTCTTATAAATTTTTAAAAATCAGAGGAAAAAATCAATCAATCAGATTGGGAGCTTATAGAGTTTTAAATTCTCTTCAGTCTGATGTATAAATACACGCATTTCCTCACGACTGTTGCAGGAAATGTGAGTGTGAAATTTAATTTTCTACAAGCTTTGTTCAGTGGAGTTTTGTGATATTTCTAACTGTTTTTGAGATATTCGGTCTTTCAGGGCTTATAACTCTTCAACAATACATTGTGAAAATGAATGCTTATTGTAGGTTTGTAGAGCAATAAATTATCTTTAATTGGGTATATTATTTTAACTTTTTATTTTTTTCGTTTCATTGTGATAGCATCTTCAATGTCGGGGTTGAAACTTGGTGGTTCCACATCTTTAGCAGAGGGGTTAGAGATGCAAACTTACTTGATACTTGAGGTCATTGCCAATGACTGGGGTTCCAGATAGGCAGTGTCGGAAATCTCAATAAAATAACCTAACATGGTCATTCACGCTGTGGAGGTGCTTGACTCCCAAAAAGAGGTTCACTGTAAAAATCCTGCAGTGAGTAGTGTGGCTTTTCCAGGAGTTTATTTTTTCAACGTGGTATAGAATCAAGAGTCCTGTGTTTCCTGAATTTGTCTAGGAAGGCTGTTAAAAAATCTTATTGCGTGCGAAGGAAAGCTATTGTAGGTCCCAGCCAGTCGGCTCTGGGGCACCTCCAGTCTAGTTGCATGTCGCGTATTGTGGCTGTGTATATCACACCTTTTTTGTTACTGCTCCAGGTTCTTCTTGATATACATCAGCGAGCACAACACATATTGACTGTATACCATGAGTATCCCAAGATCCCTAAATAGTGGCCTGCAGTGATCCCTGAAGCTGGAAAATGTCACTATTCTCAGACTCTTCTTTTGCAGCAGCAGCACATCGTGGACAGCTGGTGTGTGACCCCACAGGAGCAATCCATAGATGATAAGGCTGTGAAACAATGAATGATAAGACTTCTCTGATCCACCACACATCTCAGCTTACAAAGGAGGTACAGCACCCTGGACAATCTCCTGCATACTTGATTCACATGATGATTCCAGCTCAATCACTCATCCAACCAGAATCCTAACAGTTTTACTGGATCTGATACAACTGGTAGTCTCTTCAATGAGCAAACCAAGATGTTTGTTTTCTCCTCATTTAGTTTGAGCTTGTTGGCAAGAAACCACAACTTTGCTACTTGTATGAGTCTGGCAGACTCCTCCTTTGTGAATTGGCACTGTTATTGCTGTCTTGAGCCAGTCTGGAAACCTTCCTGCCACAAAACAGCTGTTAATGGCTGCAGCCAATGGTTCAGCTATTTGTTTTGCTGTTGCCTTCAGCACAAAGGTTGAAAGTTGTAATATTACATTTATGTGGTAGCACGGTAAAGTCCATTGATATCCTGAAACCTACAGTTTTTCAGGCCTGACACAATGTCGGTCACACAGTCAGCACTCACCGGCTTCCAGTCCATCATCCGCTGTTGCACCTGTCCTACATTGTTGATGGGATTTGAGTCACAGTCAGGCAAATCCTGCAGAATGTTTTCTGCCACACTAACAAAGTAATTGTTAAAGTAATTGTTGAGAGGTGATTCTATTTGAGGTTTCTTTGGGCGATGGGTATTTATGATGCCCCAGGCTGCTTTTGCAGACATGATAATCTCTGTCGTGTACTTTCTTTTTGCCATGCCAACCTGAATCCTGAATTTTTTTTTTTGTTTTTGGTAGTGGTCTAACCAGTAGTTTTTATCTTCAGGTGTCGCTGCTGTCTTGTGCTTATGATGAAGCAGTACCACTAGGTTCTTTACCTGGGCTAGAACTTTGTCAAACCATGGCCTATTTGCAGCTTGAGTTCCTCTTCTGCTGTTTCTCGAAACCTTCCTTATTGTCTTTGGGAATACTGTGTTGAAGACATTATCATAACCAGCCAACAGCATATCCAGCATGTATTCTAGCTTTGTGAGTCCAAAAACCTCCGTCCAGTTGATGCCCTCAAGCTTCCTGCAAAGAATGGGAATTCTTTCTTCTCTCACCACTATGGAGTAGCTGATGTAGTTGCCCTTCTAAGGTTCCTGTGTTTGTTCAGTCTTATGTAAACTGGCTTGAAGAAGAACTGCGCTATGATCATATTCAAGGGATCAACCACTCTGGCAGTATACTCCCAGGAGTTCAAGTTGGTTTTCACAGTGTCCAGACAAGCATCACCCCTGGTGGGACAAAGACTACCAACAAATAGATTGTGACTTCGTAACTTCGTAATAGGTTGACAAAGATATCTCTCCCCTTGGATGGAACTTCAAGGAGTACATTGAAATCACCACCAATGATTATTCTGTACTTCTGCTATCTTCCCCTCAAACTAGTCTCAAGCATTCATTTTTACGATGCATTTTTGGAGAGTTATAAGCTCTGAAAGAACAAAAAATTCACATAACGGCATGAAACTTTGGGAATATGTTGTGTGAATATTGGGGATGGTTTCTGAAGAGAAATTTTAATAGGGGGATAATAATAATTATTTATTAATCCATTTTACAGACCTATGTTTTCGAAATTGTCAACAGAGTGGCTACTGAAGAACGGAAAGATGATCATGATTCAAGATCATATTGTGATAATATGATTGAGCATCTGAAGTTACCAGCTGTATAATAAACACGTCACCCTGTGATAAATTGTGGCTTGTTTATTGGCCTGTTTCATAAAACCCCTGTAATACAAGGCCTGTATTACAGGACTTATAAATTCGAATTTACAATCCTGTAAAATTATGTTTCATAAAAATAATTCTACACTTGTAAAATCACCTGTTAATATTCACCTATTACAGTTCCTTTATTTTGTCCTAACGAATCACATTAAACGTTTTGGTGGAGAACCCACATTATCAAATTTCTAACGATGGACAGGTTGTATTCATGCAGGAAAATAATTTTGTTGATGATAATTAGTCAAGATTATAATAACAACTCAACTTACAAACTTATTATAACAGTTATGTTTATGTAAACAAAATAATTAACAAATGTTAATAATTAAATTAACGACATGAACTCGATATGTTATTTTTGTTTAATAAAAAACATTATGGACGTACATTTTCTGAATATTTCCAATAACACTTTACTGAGGAAAGCTTAATCTAAACCGTTCATTATAATTATTCATAAGTTTCCTGCATCATATTGTATGAAATTCTGTCCATAAAAAATTCTTGGTCTACAATTAACATAGTAATCTTCACTAGAACTAGAACTTCATTCATTTTAACACATTGCCTTTACAACAAAATGTCATTTTTCAAGATTTCACCTACACTTGTAAAAGTTTTAGGATAGTCTAAATAATGATAAAATATTCAACAACTTACAGGTCCAGTAATACAGGAAGTTTCTTTCTATGAAACACAACAAAAATATAGTCCAGGGGCCTGTTTCATAAAAGTTAAAAGTCCTGTAATACAGGAAAAGTTCCTGTATTACAGGTAAAATTTAGAAGTTTGTGTTTCATAGACAATTTTCCCTGTAAAACAATTTACAAGACATTTGTCTGTATTACAAGTGAATAATACAGGACTTTATCATAGTTGTTGTGTTTCATAAAAAGAAACTTCCTGTATTACTGGACCTGTAAGATGTTGAATATTTTATCATTGTTTAGACCATCCTAAAACTTTTACAAGTGTAGGTAGAATCTTGAAAAGTGACATTTTGTTAAAAAGGCAACGTGTTGAAATGGATGAAGGTAGTAGTTCTAGTTCTGGTAAAGATGACTATGTTATTATTCGTAGGCCAAGAATTTTCCAGGACAGAATTTCTTACAATATGATGCAGGAAATATCAATATTATGAACGGTTTAGATTAAGCTTTCCTCAATCTTGAAAATATTCAGAAAGTGTACGTCCATAATGTTTTATGTTTTTTATTAAACAAATTTAATCATTAACATTTGATAATTAACTTTTTTGAAACATTACTACTCACATAACTGTTATAATAAGTTATGTAAGTTAAGTAGTTATAATAATTTCTCAACTATTTTTATCATAAACATTTCCAGCATGAATGCAATCTGTCCATCGTCAGAAATTAGATAATGTGGATTTTCCACTAAAACATTTCAAGTGGCACTTTGTTCAAATATTATATTAGGCTCGCTGGCCAATGAAAACATTAATTCAAAATGAAGGAACTGTAATACAGGCGAATATTACAGGTGATTTTACAAGTGTAGAATTTTTTTTTATGAAACATAATATACAGGCCCTGTATTACAAGGGTTTTATGAGACAGGCCCCAGTATTATTTACTTGTAATACAGGCAAATATCTTGTAAATTGTTTTACAGGGAAAATTGTTTATGAAACACAAACTTCTAGATTGTAACTTTTATGAAACATGCCCCTGGTATTAAAACGGTAGTTTGGAGTTGAAGTTAGTGTAGGTAGTTGATTAGTACCAGCTGTAGATAATAATCGTTCCTTAGAAGACGTATACAAATAATTATCACTTCCCTATCATTGAAAAACTGGAAAATGTTGGAAAAATATATTCACCTCATGAAAGAGAGTTGTTCATATTGCATCCATTAATTACTGAAGAATGAAAGAATAATTTGAAAATTTTTGAATTTAGCTTAGCTTATATTCATCCTAAAATGGAAGATGGAAAGAATATGGAATTCTGTGTGATTCATCGTACATCACATATTTCCTGGACCATCTATTGACAATCAACAACTATGAAAACATTGAATTCATTTCTGAAACACTGATTTAACCTATCTATTTTTATTTTTACTTTCCTTGCCCTATTACCATAGGTAAGGAAAGTATCGCTTTCCGAAAAAATTAAGGTACTCCTTAAGTTACTCAGATACAATTTAAACAAAAAATTTCGAGTGGAATATATTGAGCATGAGAATTTCTACAATTAATGTTTAGTAACATTTTCACCTAAAATTAAAAATAAGCTCGAAATTCGAGAAAATGTGATTATCCAATTGCAAACTGTTGGCAACTGTTGATTCTATTAAATGATTCACTATGAAGAGATAGCAGACCTCGTGTGTCTCCAGCGTTATTGCCCTGTCACCAGCTGGCTCAAATCTTTGAATAGTAGACTTGAGATGCGCGGGAACACTAGTGTCAGGTGATCAATTTTCATAACGGCAAGGAAAGTTGTGTGAGTGCGCCACACCAGATTTTTGTGTTAAGTGTTAACTTTTTAAAAAGTGGCAGGTAATTTTAGACATTATTCATACTCCGAATTAGCTGACATGCATTTAATGTATGGAATGGGACACTGTAATTGTACTGAAGCAAGACGTTTGTATCAAGAGAACTTTCCTCACCAAGTATGTCCAAGTTCAAGGTTTTTTGCCACTATTCATCAACGTCTGTCTGAAACAGGTTCTTTGATATCCAAAGAGCACATTTATGCAGGCGGACCCCGATCTACTATGACTGTTGAGTTAGAAGAACAAGTTCTTAATGTAATTTATGAACATCCAGAGAAGAGCATGAGAGAATTGTCAGTGCAGTTTAATGTCAATTAATCTATTATTTGGAGGATACTAAAAGAGAAAAAATTACATCCATACCACCTCCAGAAAGTTCATACTCTATTGTCACGAGACTGTATCCCCCGTGCTGGTATTTGCTGATGGTTTTTAGAAAAACTTGTTAACCCAAACTTATTAACAACCGTTTTATTTACCGACAAGGCACACTTTACAAAAACACCTACCATATCGTTAACGTCCACAACCAACATATTTGGGCAGATGAGAATCCTCATGCCATCAATCCTAATCCTCCACAACATCACTTTTCAGTAAACATTTGGGCAGGCATCATAGGAGATCATCTACTTCTGTTCGAGCTTCCTCCCAGGCTTAATGGCATAATCTACTTTTCGAGAGATCGAAAAGTAGATTCCCCCATTTTTTCCCCATTTAATAGATTTTTCCCCATAAAGTAGATTTTTCCCCATTTAATCTACTTTTTGAGAGATGAGCTGTTTATCTTATTTGAAGATGTACCTCTTCAGTTGCGCCAGAACATTTGGATTA
This sequence comes from Nilaparvata lugens, assembly GCF_014356525.2. NCBI lineage: Eukaryota > Metazoa > Arthropoda > Insecta > Hemiptera > Delphacidae > Nilaparvata > Nilaparvata lugens. The sequence continues at coordinate 46,426,844 of NC_052507.1, forward strand.
TGCATGATGGAGCTCCAGCCCACTTCAGTGTTGCTGTTCGTGAACACCTGGATCAAAGCTTTTCAAATCAATGGATAGGCCGAGGTGGGCCATTACCATGGCCAGCTAGGTCGCCATACTTGAATCTTTTGGATTTTCATCTTCGGGGACACTTGAAAACCTTATTAGTATACAATACTCCGATTAAGGATTTTGAATGGAATAGGAATGATAAAGCAGATTCCTGGAATATTTGAACAGGTCTGACAATCAATGAGAAGACGTCTGAACATATGCATTCAGAACAACGGAGGTCACTTTGAACATCATCTTTAGTCTTTTGGTATAAGTATAATGTCATTCAGATATGTTACTTTCATATAGAAATAAAACTTTTCATAAAAAACCGAATATTTTATTTGCAATCAGCTACAACCTATGAGTTATTAGTTCTCTCCTTATAAAACAGCAAATTTTTGTGGTGTAATGTACTACATAAGAATACATTTTATTCAACTCTTAATCAAATTTAGTTTACACAGCTTACATAATTCTTTTCAGAATTAAATTCTCTACAATCTTTATTGCGAATAATTATCTGTTTACTGGTCATTAAAGAAAGTTATTGGGCATCAAATGTAAAAGTCTGTGTTTTTCTACTTAAATTTTTTGCATATTTCAACTTTTTTCTCAAAAACTACTCACACTACAGCTCCCAGACTAGCTTTATTCAACTTTTCAGATATTTTTCCATATTAATCCAGCATAAGTTTTTCAAAAACTAGTCCCCAAACAATTCAGCATTGGTGTATTTCACCAGAGGAACTGAATTCTGGGCAAAAACTTTCACTCTGTATAGTTCGCTAATGAAGCGTTTATGGATATATGTTTATAAGAATTTTTTTCTTATTTTTACCTCTACTATCACGTATTAAATTATTTTACCATAATTTAGAATCACCCTGTATAGGCTATATTGAATAAACTCACGGCTAAGGTTTGCCTTTTTCTGGCCATGCTACAAATAAATGTAGGTATATGATCGACATTTTTTTTGTAATCTTGTTGTCTATTGAGAAAGTTTTCAATGTGATTTTTGATGGCAATAGAATTTAAATTTGAAAAAAGAATTATCAACAAACTCCTAACCAAAGAAAATCTCTGTGCTCTGTTCTTATTGGAATGTATGAGAATCCAAATACAGCTGATAGAAGGCACAAACCGAACTGGCCAAGAATACAACAATGAAACACACACGTGGCAAGCTCGTGCTCTCGATTTACGAAAAATTATTTCGATCAGCTGATTGATAAGATTATTTTAAGCTTTCCAATGATTGCAACATATGTTAGAATATCATGTGTCAATTATCTCAGTTTCATATGGCATTCACCTTACCATGTTCATAACCTTTTTTAATAGGATCCTTTTTCATCCTTTGAAATCCTTAGAGGCAAAATATCTCAAAATTCGTTCTTAGTGCACATCTTGCATGTTTGAAGAATTTTTGTGCAAAGTTTTAAGTCTGTTGGCCAATCAGTTTTAGCTGTAGTGTGATTTTACATAAAAATTTTCGAAAAAAGCCCTCTCCTGAACACCCCTGAGCTCCTGATCAGAATTTTTCTGCATATATCTAATTATTTTTCATAGCTGAACAAAAAATTTCTTCATGACTTTGCTGTGGAATGAGCAGTTAAAAAGTACAAAATTTTTGAGGGGCCCCAGCTCCCTGAGGTGGGAAAATTTCTGAAAATCCTTTCTAAGTGGATGTTTGAGGCTACCATAAACAATTGTGAAAAATTTCAAGTTTTTAGGCTCAGTAATTTGGGCTGTGGTGTGATTTCAGTCTGTCGGGGCTTAGCCTTTTATAGATATATAATAATAATAATAATAATAAATATAATAAGAGATTATCATCTACAGAAGCAATAAAAACAACCATTGAAAAATAATTTACTATCAGCTGTTTCCCCATCAAATCTTTATAGATGTCAAGTTAATCCAAATTATTTGGTTTAAACCTCCTGCTGTGAATGTTTAAACTTTCCCAGAGTTTGAACCCAATACAAAGTTTAAACTGATACTCTGAAAACGGCATTTTAGTTTAAATAAAAAAAAATCAAGATTTGGTTTAAGCTTTAGCTTTGGTGTGCTACCAATTTATCCTTATAGGTTGGTTAGCCTTCACCTATTGCTAAGGAAAGTCATCAGTTCCAAATAAGCTAATATCTTGATATATCATGAATGGATCTAATGCTTATGAATAAGAAATCCAGTTCAGAGCAAATCAAATTATAATTTAAAAAAAAAAATGATTCAAAAATTTCAGTTTACATTAGAACAAATAATCATACATGGATCGAACATAGATTGAACATGATTGAGGTTACTAATATGTTTGTTCTGTTCATCAAAATAGATTTCAACAGCTTTCACAAAAACACAGAAATTATTGTTTCAAATCAATATCAAAATATATAACTTATAGATCAAGAATACTTATATATCGTTTACAGATTTCAAAACAGGCTTATGGCTTTCAACATTAAATGGGAAATTCAACACAAAATGAAAAGAAAAATTGAAATCTACATTTCACATAATATGTTCAATAACATCAATAAACTTTACAAAAACATTTAGATCACAAATAACACATCTTAACTTTCAATTATTTAGGAAAATTTCAACAGAAGCCAACACTCCTAACATAAGCCAGCCATTACAATTTTGAGAGAGACGCCTGGCAGAAGTACCTGGAATAAGTGCCTAGAGCTTCAAAGCATAAATACATCATCAATTGCCAATTAGCAAAGAACACAAGTCTACAAACATTATATCTATTGTTTTCAATAAAACTTTATTTTTAAAAATTAACCTTCATGTTGTTTAGAATTATCTGTTTATTCAGAAATAGAACTTTGTTACAGTGATACAGTGGGATGTTCAACACTAGTATATATGATAAATTCCCTGTGAAAAGTTTAGTCCATATATCGATTACACCGATATTTGCTATCAAGTGTTATTAATATTTTGAATATCAAATTGAAGATTCGATTTTAATTGAGAAAAAATGTAATATTACAAATACCCCCCTCTCGACATAAAAAAATTTACTGTTTGAGAAATAAAAAAAAAATACATTACATTTAAAATTTAAGTTTTTTTTAGATTTGAGAACAGGAACAATTTTTCTACAAGAACATTAAATGTCATCCTATAATTGAAAATTATTATGAAAATTCATCAATAGCATTTGTTATACATTTCCAAACAATATTTCAAAGTATAGAATATCAAAATTATTTTTTTTATTTAACTTTATGATTTAAGTAAATTATCTCAACAGAAAATTTAATATATTTAAAGAATAGTTATTGAAATTTTACATAAGTTTAGTAGATAGAAAATTTAAATGTTATTGCATAAAAATTTAGTATGTTGAACAGAATTTTTTAAATGAATTGTTACATTTAATTTTCACATAAAATTGCAATAAATTTAAAAAAATGTCCATTTCTTTCACTGTTGACATGGTTGATTTTTTATCGATGCAAATTTTGAAAACAGTCCGTTAAGGCACTCAGTATGAATTTCAGTTAAGTGTGACTCCATTGTTGGACTGATCTGAATACACCTAGTGTTGGGCTGATCTGGATACACGAGACATCTGTTAGCATTGCCTCATGCTTGTAGTCGACTGATGCATACCAAGCTCGATACAGGTGACATCTGTTAGCATTGCCTCATGCTTGTAGTAGACAGGTACATGCCAAGCTCACTCAAAGTCATGTAAATTGTGCATCATACATACAGTGTACATTTCAGGCTTGAAATGACAATGTAGATTTTTTTTGGAAAAGAGAGAGACGCTGCATACAGGATTAACTTAGGTAAGGTTTGGTTTTTTGATATTTTCAGCTTTCAAGGTTTAGAGTTCAGCATACAGGATTAATTTAGGTGAGGATTTTTTGTTTTGAATCAGTTTCTTTCATGATACAGTGACTGTTATTTGAGTTTAAAGTTGCGAACTTGGACATGGATGGCAATTACCTCCAGGTAATGTAGTAGGCCTAGTGCAGAAGCTTGAGTTGCGTAGTCAGCAATAGGTGTAGTCATTGGCGTCGACATTGGCGTAGGCATTGGCGTAGCATTGGTGTAGCATTGGCGTCAGCAATCCATTAATGAGTCACACCAGTTCGAAAATCACCCAAATGTTCTTAACACTATTAATGGCATTCACTTGTGTTTTAGATTTTGATATTCACGCGATAATTATTTTGAAGTTAACGTCCATGCTGTACCTGTTATTTTAATATGCTTATAAACTAAAAAGAAAAAATTGATTATGCTACCAATACAATCTAATGCACATAAACGTCATTTACAAGTATGTAATCAGTATAAAAATGAAATTTATTGTTAACATCTTATTATACAGTCAGCAACTTATAAATTTTGAAGTTTCCTTAAACTCAATAGAGACACCAATTACAAAAATATTAATAAAGTAATAATTTCATGTTCATTTATTCAAATTTCATGTTCAAAAAATAAAATTCAATCCATTCTTAAAAATTCAGAACATAATCAAATACATGTTACAGAAATGTCATAACACTCTGTATCATTATCAAAATTGCAAAAAACATCAGATCATCACAACAAAATAATTTTAATACATACTTCAATATATTCAAACAGTTGGTCTTCCACTAAAAATCATTTCATAATACAATATATCTGCATTTCATTATCATTCAATATAACATTTCAAATATAGTATTTCACATTTATGATTTATCATTCAGGGTTTCAAAGTTATTTATGTAGACAAATTTATAAATTTTCATTTAAATTTTGTTCAAATAATTTATAAAAAGCAATTTATTCAATATTCTTAATCATCGTTTGTTGGATACTATAGTTTATTTCGACTTTTCAATGTTCTAAATACAAACTACATTCCATGACAGAACTTTACTACTTATCATTAAACAAGAAATCATTCAAAACATCAATAATATTTCGCTTCAATGGCAATCAATATTCATAAGTAATATTATTTGCATCTATGGCAATCAACACAATCATTATTTTGCATCTATGGCAATCAACATAAGTAATCAACACAAAAAATATTATCTCATTACTGCCTCTCTAAGTCATTACCTTCTGGTAATTTCTTCTTTAGGCAATAATGGTTTTCCATCTCAAAAACAATCATATACCAGCAAAATTCTAATCATCAAACCCCACTAAAATTTCTACATACACTCCAGCATCCATTTCAAACGATAATTAATCATATCAAAGTTTATAAAGAAAAACAGTTTTTAAAATTTAGACATCAATTTAATATTCAAATTTAGAAGAAATTCAAACTTCAACTCATTTTAATTAATAATATGACAAAACTTTTACATTCAATAAAATCATCATTATTCAAATTAACTTTCATTTATCTTGAACATTTCATATTCATGGCAACACAATTCATTAATACTTTCAAATTTTGAAGTTTTTATTATTATAACAAAAGAATTTATACATCAGATTAAATTTCAACATTTTCTAAATTGAACCATTCATTTTTCAAATAATTTATGAATTTGAAGACTGTATAATAACTACAAACTATTTCAAGATTACAATACAAAGAAGATTACGATGGATAAATAACTTCCCTAAAAAATACAAATAAGAGAAAAAGGAAAAATGGGTAAATAAATTTCCTAAGTAATGCAAGGAAGAGAAAGATATGAATAATGGATAATAAGTTCCCTAAAACAACACACACAAAATTGATACACTCCACATAAGTGATACATGATGAAAAAATATACCGCAAGCACACAATTATTTACACTACAATGGATAGATTTTAGAAAAGTCTTAGAAAAGTTTTATCAACAATTAAAGATCGGGAAAATAAGCTACAATTTCAACTTCTAATATTATTATTTCAGAAGAATACAAATTTAAATTTACAAATTCAAATGACTATGGACAAGATTGGTTAAGATATGCATAATAGAAGAAATTTACTGAATACTACACAAAGACAGGAAAGAATCGAAATTTGAAAAGATTTAGGGCCAAGAAAAAAGGCTACAGGAAAGAAAAAAGATACAATTATGGACTCTTACCATACGTGGTATTTACGGTCATTGCTATTCTGAATCCCGGCATGACACAGGATTCCTAATCATAACATAGTGCCGGGGAATACCCTTTCATCATGTGATTCACTTTCATCATATTAGTAAACAACTTGAAACAACCTTTGAATACTAACACATCAATGGTGACTTTGTGCTTTGTTTTCTTCAAGAACATGAATTTATTCATGGGTTCATTTGTTTCAACAAAGCCATGCTTACAAAAGTCAGTCATGTTCACTAGATAATGCTTTGCATACACCTTTTCAATTTTCAGTTGAAAGTTGAATTCATCAACTTGATTCAAAGCAAGATTCATTCTGTTTACATTGTTCCTAACCTCTACAGAAACCTGTCTCATGTAAACATTCACTTTGTTTACTGTTTTCCTAACCTCCAATTTGGCAATACTACTTTCTTTACTGTTGACTTTCAATAAAGACAACTCCCTACCTACTACTTTACTCAATAATTCTACTATTTCACTAGGATTTACTTTTTCAATAACAGTAACTAGGCCTACATTATCTGAAACTTGAAATAATTGATCTTGTATCTCAACACTACTATCATCCTGCTTCAATTTGCTTTCATCTTCATGATTATCAATCAATGTTTCATGTGTATCTTTTAATAGAAGGTTTATACTAACCTGCTCTAGTCTTATTCTAGCAAATTCTTGCTTCATATCATCAAACCTAACATTTTGCTTATGAAACCTAGCATCTTGATCTTGTTTAAATTTATCAATCTTTTGTGTTAGAAACGCTATAAGATTGAAATCATGTTTAATGTTTGCCATTCTGTTAAGAGGTGGCCGATGTCAGCTCTGGAAGCCCATCCCATTAGCCTGGCAAGGGCTGAAAACCAGTGAGGATAGAATCTTAACATTCTATACTCTCTGCTAAAAACAGTACAGTGTGAGAAGTGAGAGCGCGAGGAGAGAGAGTGAATGAGTGAATAGAAGTGCAAATACAAAGGCATCAACTATTCCTACAAGTTTACAGATGGCTATAACCAATCTATTGTTGAAATGTCTGTCTAGTCTAGAACTAGCAACAAGCAAAGAGAACATAATATTTCTTCTATTCTTCTGAATAAAAGAATAGAATAGAATAGTTTGTCTCTCCAAAGAGCAACCAACAAGTCTAGAACTCAAGTCGAAATCACAATCATGCAAACACCTTGAAAACAAGATGAAAACTGAAAGTTTCATGGTCCTTTTATATCGCTTGTATTTTGATAATCATTCAAGATATATTACCGTTTTTGCACAAACATTTTTGGAAAACCTTTCTCTATAATTTTCGATATGTTCAGTTTACCCCTATACACAAATTTTATTCAGTTACTAGCTGTCAGGATCGCTTCGCTCGCCATATCCATGTAGCCAGGGGGATCCGCCCCCTGGACCCCCGACTGGATCGTCCAAAAATGAGATCAGCGGGCTCGCCTGCATTTTTATTTGAGCATGCTTCATTCCATCAGAGAGTCGAAGTACTTCCTCGCTCGATTCAATCACCCAAATGCAAAAAACCGCTAATTTTGGGCGTATCTTTGGCGTTATTTCAAATTCCTTCTAACACAACACTATTACACCCCAGCTGAGCTTCTGTAGTACGAGGGTTATCTCTAAAGTAAAGACCGTTTTGTTGTAAAAAAATTATTAAAAAAATATGTTCAAACAAAGTGATACAGAATGAAATACACAACTCACATTAGTGCTTTACATAGTCGCCATATGAATTGAGACATTTGTCATAGCGATTCACCAGCTTTAATATACCCTTGTCGTATTCTTCTGCTGCCAGTTCATTTAGCCATCAATTCATGGCATCTTTAAGTTTGTCATCACCCACGAATTGCTTACCTCCCAAAAATTCTTTCAATTTGCCAAACAAATGGTAATCTGAAGGTGCTAAATCTGGACTGTATGGTGCATGACTGAAAATTTCCCATCCAAATCTGTTCAGTAAATCGAGCGTCTTACCAGCCATATGTGGGTGGGCATTATCGTGCAACAGTATGATGCCATTGGTAAGTCGTCTGCGGCGGCGATTCTGAATGGCACGCCATAGCTTGAAGAGTGTTTCACAGTAATATTCTGCATTTACAGTCGTTCTGTGTGGCGTAAAGTCAATCAATATAATGCCAAATCGATCCCAAAATACCATGGACATCAATTTCCTTCCAAACGGCAGTGGCTTGATTTTTTTTGGTTTTGTTGGTGACTGAGGATGACACCATTCACATGACTGCCGTTTTCTTCCTGGCGTGTAATAAGAAATCCAGGTTTCATCGCCGGTAACTATTGAATTAAGGAATTCATCACCATTTTCTTTGTAGCACATTAGGAATTCCAAAGCAGATCCCATTCGGATTTGTTTGTGATGTTCTGATAACGTGTACGGCACCCAACGCACACAAACTTTTCTGAAGCCTAAATGGTCATGCACAATGCGACCAATAACAGCTCTTGAAACACCAGGGAAAATATGGGTCAATTCAGATATTTTCACACAACGATTGTTTTTGATTTCTTCATAGACCTTTTTCAACAAGTCCTCCTTGATTATTGAGGGCCTCCCGGAACGTTCTTCATCATGCACATTAACTCTCTTATTTCTAAACCTTTCACACCATTTTCGAACGATTCTTTCATTCATTACATTTTCACCATACACATAAATGCTAATGCTGGAAAATGTTTGGGAAGTAGTTTTGATAGTGAAACGTACAAGAGAACATCACGTAGGACTATACTGAATTAGACTGGTTACTGTATATAATACTAATAATAATATCATGTATTACAGTATATCGTTCTTTGCTTGAAAACCAATGTTATAGAAATTCTAGTACCATGAAATTTGTTTCTTTGGGGATCCGGGCGTGGAAGATATAGGGATTTCAGTAATTTATAAGAATAACTTTTAAATTGAGTGTTATGTGAGCCTACGTTCCAAATTTACTTGAAAGAAATACGTTGAATTGGAGGATAGTATTTGTTTCTTCGGGTATTGTAAGATGTATTTCTACTTCATAAAGAAACTCACTCTTATTACTCTGATAAATGACCTAACATAATAAATTACGCTAATTGAACGAGCGTAGGCAAAGAAATAGGCTAGTCAACAAGTCAGTTTGATGTTGGCGTTGTCAAGTTTTTTCGATTTATGACAATTTTCTATAATATGATCGCGATGTATTATTACATAAAGAAATTCACATTCCATCCCCGTTTTAAACTTATTTAAACAGAATTTGATTGTTGAACGGGATGGTTGTTCCATATTTTTCATTTATTTCTACAGGGATACTTGAAGCTTTATTGAATCACTAGTAGGTCTACCCTTCTATTCTCTTGACTGGTTTCAGCTAATCACGACATTGTCAAGTGTCAAAATAAATATTGTTATGACTAGGAAGTCAACCCTAGTCACTTTAGTAAACCTTAGTATTTACTTCCTTATGAGTGAATAGCATACAGTCTTCCTTGTTTTTGTGATAAATAAATAATTCATTTTGACACTTGATAATGACATAATAAGCTGAAACTGGTCGTCACATTCAAAGACAATAAAAGGAAACTAGTGGTTCAATGTGCACATACACCAAACTCTCGTACGACTTATAAAATAATTCACCCGACGCGAAAGAGTAATATCGCACTCGCGTAGGGAAAAGAATTGAAAAAATTAGGGCCGATTTTGTAGAACCTTCGTCACTCACATTTCTGGCAATATTGTGAAACCAAAACTTAGGACTGTCCTTCTCTCATAGAGGATTGCTTCCAATAATAGACAATAGTGCAGGAATGTTGTCTTTTCTACCGATATTATAAAATCTTCCAGGAAGTATAGCGGTATACACCTGTCATTCCGCTATTTCCATTGAGGTGTGTTTCACCCTCTCCCACTATGGTATAGAGCTGATGAATAACTAACTAGTTTCTGGTTCCTTTCTCATGACCAGACTTGGAAAAACCTAGAATAACCTAGAAGAAATAAAATAAGAAAATAGTTATTACAAGTTTGATTTGGTAACTTTATTGGTTAGTGGTTTGAAGAAAAGCTAAAAAAAGTAGAAAAAAGTTATTGCAAATCTGAATTTGACTACCAAAAAATTGATGAATATTGTAAGTTGATACTGTAACCGAACAATTTCTTGAATATTCATTCTTGAATACAAAACTAGAATTTATTCTAAATACTTATAATTATTATCAATCAGAGTATAAGTATAACATCAAATTGCATTGCTACCACAAAATGTTAAATAAACCTAAAAGCGAGTCAGAGATAAATGCAATGACCTCATTATACTTTACGATTGCTAAGTTCAATTGGATTTTGAAAAAATATATATAGGTACCATGAATGAATTTTAATTGTTATTATTCGAGAATGGATCAAGAAATCAACAAAACTATAAAAATGATCCTACATATAATTATAAGACTTTTCTTCTACTTCTACAGAGTTACTTGATAGCTTTATAATTATTACATTGAATCACTAGTAGACTTTTATTTTTTACCGTTTTTGGCTAATCAAGTGCCAAAATGAATTATTAGTATTAGAAAGTAAACCTTGATTACCCTAGTAAACCTACATTACCTTAGTAAACCTTAGTTTATTTCCTTATAGCTCATATTGACACTTTATAATGGCATGATTAGCCAAAAGCGGTTGTAACATCAAAGGAAGTAGAAGGGTACCTACTGGTGATTTTTTTTTGTGGGAACAGTAGGATACTTTATTACTGGGTTTCTCCATGTTAGGTGATCCTCTCACTTTATAAGACTTATATACACAATACTTGGGAGTCAAATATAAATAACTTAGCCAACGAGAGTAAGTAATACCGCACTCTAATAAAAAAATATGAAGACTAATTTTGTAGAATCATTGTCACCTTTCTGGGAATATTGACAAACCAAAACTCTTGACTGTTCTTTTTGTAGAGGAATGCTACTATTCCTTATAATAGACAATAGTGGAAGAATGCCTTTCTTCTGCTGTCTCCCTAGCTGACATCCCGCTATTCAAGGGTTGGTTAGGCTATATATTTAGGGAGTGCAATCAATATACCTGTATTGGACTATCCTTCAGTGGGGCGATCTCTCACACAAGTGGTGAACTTCGAGCAAAGAACTTCGGAAAGCAATTGCATTGTATTTTGTTAATACTTTGAATACTTCATTTCACTGGTATTTCCAATTGAGATATCAATTATTTCTATCACATTTTTGACTGTCAAAGAATTGATCTCTAATTCCTTTTTTGTTTGAAGGAGATCGTATGACCCAGCAACTCACAGTTTATGAAATAAAATGAGTCAATTCGGCTCTTTTTCTTATGGGAAACTGAAATTTTATTTCATAAATCTACAAATAATCAATTGGTTGAGAGATTTGAATGTATTATATACATATTTGTGTTATTCATTTATTCATTATAACTGTTAATTTTTTTATACAAGCCTTCTTTAAGCAGATGGAAACATTTTTCTAGAAATCCCCATGTATAAGCACCACTCAGTTTCTTCTTCACCAAAGCCAAGTCCGACGCTCTCTTAATATGTACAGATATCTATTCATTAGAACTTGATCATCTCCCTTGATTCGACCTCACATTCAGTAGCATTCCACCACTCATAAAATATCAAGATATAAGCCTACACATAATTTTTATAACCAGGGATTTCATGGTGTACCATTTGGGAAATATTTATTTTGTAATTCGGTCCCACCAGGGGTACCATTGGGCATGCTACCAATTTATCCTAATAGGTTGGTTAGCCTTCACCTATTGCTAAGGAAAGTCATCGATTCCAAATAAGCTAATATCTTGATATATCATGAATGGATCTAATGCTTATGAATAAGAAATCCAGTTCAGAGCAAATCAAATTATAATTAAAAAAAAAAATGATTCAAAAATTTCAGTTTACACCAGAACAAATAATCATACATGGATCGAACATAGATTGAACATGATTGAGGTTACTAATATGCTTGCTCTGTTCATCAAAATAGATTCCAACAGCTTTCACAAAAACTCAGAAATTATTGTTTCAAATCAAGATCAAAATATATAACTTATAGATTAAGAATACTTATATATCGTTTACAGATTTCAAAACAGGCTTATGGCTTTCAACATTAAATGGGAAATTCAACACAAAATGAAAAGAAAAATTGAAATCTACATTTCACATATGTTCAATATCATCAATAAACTTTACAAAAACATTTAGATCACAAATAACACATCTTAACTTTCAATTATTTAGGAAAATTTCAACAGAAGCCAACACTCCTAACATAAGCCAGCCATTACAATTTTGAGAGAGACGCCTGGCAGAAGTACCTGGAATAAGTGCCTAGAGCTTCAAAGCATAAATACATTATCAATTGCCAATTAGCAAAGAACACAAGTCTACAAACATTATATCTATTGTTTTCAATAAAACTTTATTTTTAAAGTTATTTTAGATTTAATTAACCTTCATGTTGTTTAGAATTATCTGTTTATTCAGAAATAGAACTTTGTTACAGTGATATAGTGGGATGTTCAACACTAGTATATATGATAAATTCCCTGTGAAAAGTTTAGTCCGTATATCGATTACACCGATATTTGCTATCAAGTGTTATTAATATTTTGAATATCGAATTGAAGATTCAATTTTAATTGAGAAAAAATGTAATATTACAGCCTAAACTTACACTGTCATAGCCTACTTTAGATAGAGTAAGCCATGACACTGTGCAAACGGCCCTTAAATGGCAATATGTTGATATTATTAGAAATGTTTGACCAATTATTTGATCAACTGTTTTAGCACACTTGAAATTTGGACAATATGAATTTCAACAATGCTTTTCGTCGTCAACTGTGGAAATTTACGCACAAATGAAAATGCACCTTTAAAGCATTTCTCTAAACAGTTTTGCTACTAACATATTTTTAATAATTTGTATTCTGTTTTTCAAGGAATAAATAGTGTTAGGCCTACATTGTAATTTGTAATTTTTTTGCTTACATCTGTAATGGAAATAAAATATTTTTATTATTAACTATTGCGGTTTTTATTACTGCAGTATTGTACAGGTCTGTCCGGAAAGTCATGGCAATGATTTTTTCCGACGCCATTGTACATTCCAAAGTGCTGCGGTACTGCAAGACTAGAAGTTTGGGGTATTGTGAACAAAGCCGACTTCACGCCAGTTGTCTCCGCCCTGCTGGAGAGTTTTTACAGGCATTTCCGTGAGAGCCGTTTTGGTAACGCATCAGAGTTCAAAACTCAGCGCTCCCTCGTGAACAAAGTATGATGAGGACCTAGACTTTTTAGGAAATGTTGAAAAATGAAAATGGGCCTTGCTCGAACATCCAACACTCATCTCCAATGATAACATTTTCTAAAAGGTCTAAGTCATCATCACATTGCGCTGCTCAAGGGGGCGCTGTATTTTCGGCTTTGTTCACAATACCCCAAACTTCTAGTCTTGCAGTGCCGCAGCACTCTGGAATGTACAATGGCGTTAGAAAAAGATAGTTGACATTACTTTCCGGACAGAGCATGCAATCACTGCCTCCTGTTTACGGAGGTACTGATGCAATTCATATTTTGTGCATAACAGTTGAAAATCAAAGTACCCTTTTTAACATTTATTTCTATTTTCACACAACATGTATCGAATTTTCAAGTGTAAAAACACACATCCATAAATTTGTACGTATTAGTAGCCCTAAACAAGAAAGTGAATATTGATATTTTGTTTATATGTAATTCGCTTTTTCCAGGTACACCGGATTTAAGATGTGCAAAAAATAAAGCTTAATCATAATTATGCTTATTGCACCATAGAAAATTCAAAAGCACCTACATCACACCTTTTGGATAATCGATTGTCTGAACGAATGCCAGAATATGGAAGATGATATCTTTGAAGAGTTTGATATGGACTTCACGTTGCCTTCAGAAGTATCTTCAACTCCTCTATGTAGTGGATTGAAAAGACCAATAAGCGGCTTGACATGCTCGCCAATACTATCAGTTGCAACTTCCAGTAAAATTAGAAAACACTTGAAATTAGATGATGAAATTGTTACAACCAGCAATAATAATCTCGGTGATACTGATAGTGAACCCAAATCTAAGGATTTGGATAAACCTGAGCTCAATTTGTTGAACTGGGATGATGACTCAGTTCTCAATCAGGTTGATTTGATTTGTGGAAAAGTTGTTGAAAATGGCAGGTTGGAATCTGGAAATGTTTCACCATCCCCAGATTTATTCGAGGAGGAAGGCAGCGATTCTGACCATGCATGTGATATGTCAGTCGATGTCAGTAATTATAAAGACAGCAGTCCAACAGAAGATCTTGCAACCGTTGAAGCGGAATACCATATGTCTGTAGATGTTGGTAGTAACAGTAAAACGGTGGCAAGTACTAATCAGGCTACAAGCATCGGCAAGACTGAGCATAACCACACTAATCACTGGCCTGATGACTCAGCAATAAATTGGTCTCAACAACATCAAGATATATTGAACAAGTCTACAGATCGAAAAAATGATAGTGATGTTTGTTTTGGTGACCGTCTGAAAAATATTCTATTGAATAATGCTCTGAAGCCCTGTAAAATAATTGCAAGTACTCCAGTGTCATCTAAAGTATTGTCGAATCCAAGTGACGCGAACTCATTCTATGGATTGCCTTTAATCGTAAAAACTCTCATCAAACGATACAAAGGAATTAACCAGTTGTATGGTGAGCTCGATTTCCATTTTGATATTGAATTAGTATTTGTAATGATTGTATTGTAAATGAGTATTATTATTATAGTTTTCAATACTATAATAACGACTTGGATCTTGCAGACTTTATGTGAAAAATAAGAAATATTTACTCTCTTTTTGATTATTATACAGCTGTGTTATCAGCATTACTATAGTCAACAGTACGAAAATAGTCCTATGGAAATTTGAATAGATGAGGATTTAAGGATGAGTGCAACGTTGCCAGATAAGAGTTGATCAATGTTGTCTACAGCTTATTATAATGAGAATTAATATTTTTACTTTCCTTGCCCTATTACCAAAATAATGCTTTCCAAAAAAAATTAAGGTACCCAATAGGTAGCAGAATTGATCTCGTCAGCTAATCAATTTTAAATTATAATTTTGAAAACTTGGCAAGGAAAGTTGTGTGAGTGCACCACACCAGATTTATTATAATACACCTGACGAATTGGCAACGTCTATGATTGGGGGGAGTGAGGAAGTACTCAGCCGTATGTCACTCTTCATTAATATTTATTATTGTGGTTATTATTCACAATTCAAGTTGAAATTCCCCTGCTTTGTTCAATGTATTCAATAAATAAATTGGTTTATTCACTCTCATGATGTATTTTAAACCTGTAAGCTCTTGTATCATTCAATATAGAAGGTACCTATCAATCAAGTAGGTATTAAAGGTAACCAATCAAAAAATAATATTATATTTGTATAAAAATATTTCAAAATCAGTTCATTTCTGATTTCAGATTGGCAAATAGAATGCCTCAAGCTACCGGCTATTGCAAATAAGAAAAATCTAATGTACGCCTTACCTACAAGTGGGGGTAAAACTTTGGTTGCTGAAATTCTAATGCTCAGAACAATTTTGTGCGAGGAAAAAGATGTTCTCCTTGTCTTGCCGTACGTTTCCATTGTTCAAGAAAAGGTAAGATCACTTTCCATAATAGCATTAAAAATATTATTTGCATGAAAGTACTCCAATATAATAGGAAATATTTTTACCAAAACATTAATGGAATTAATATTTGTAATCATTCTTCTATTATTTACAAATGAAGCAATGATAAAAATGTTAATTTGAGACAAAATTCAACTGCTGACAATCATCTGCATATTATTATTCAATATAACAATCTCATAATAGTTCAACATTGTAATATAATATTCGATAGCAGAATAACATAGATTGAAAATAAAATAAATAATACTCTTCATTTGGTGGAGTTACGGCTTTGAAGTCTTTTTTACCACTCAACCTTGAAAGTATTGCTCGTATCATAATAGTCGATAGCAGATTATATTATGACTAATGCATTAACTAATATAATAACTGATCTATTTTTAATTCTCTGCATCATTTTTACTTTCATCGAATTGTAAATTTTCACTCCTATAAATCTCATTTTGATTCTCTCCTGGTCTTATTACAATTTCACTTTAGAATATTTATATTCATTATGATTGGTATTACTCGCTAGTTGCTGTTTATTATCAATAATTAATAATAATTTATAGTTAGTTATCTCAGTCCAAAATATGACCTGATTTTCTTTTTTTTTTTCCTTTTTCAAACATACCTCAGAATCGGTCTCTTTTGTTTATTCTCCTTTTACTACAGTAAAATGTTATTTGTTTACATTCTATAATAATATAATTATAATGTAAATAATTGAGTAATATAAAGGGCTATAATTAATGTTGTGATCGGTTATATGGTATAGTATATAAATATAGTACATACATGCTAGATTTAATAGTATTTGATAATCACAAGTACATTTCCCTCCAATATGACAAAGAGGTTCATCGTTGTTCTTGTTTTCCTTTGTAGTCTTGGATAGATTTTGTTTTTTTTTGTGATCTTAACAAGTAGTTTTTTTTGTTCTTGTTTATTGTTGCCTCTAGTAGTTTTGTTTCTTTTTTTTTGATAGGGCATGCCTTGTCTCTTGTATGGGATAAAAAATGAAGTTAGCAGGCGGTATGGCTTGACACTACATAGAAGTAGAATTACATAATGTGTGATTTTATGGAGCCAATTGATGTTGCTCCTATTAACTGTACAGTTTGTGCAGATATTAGTGATTTTTCTCTGAATTTTCCCTCTTCTCAATCTATAGGGAACAGTGACCGTGCGGATTTCTCTGTTATCCATATGAACATAAGAAGCTATAAAAAAAATATTGACGAATTTATAATCATTTTACAGAGTCTTAAGCATCAGTTTAGCTGTATTATATTGACTAAGGCTTGGCTGTCTGATGAGAGTGACCTTTTAGAATTACCAGGGTATAAGCTCCACAGATCCTATAATAGTATCAACCATTGTGACGGGGTGGTTGTATACATAGACAGTGAGCTCACGTAAACTTGCAGGGAACTCCGGCTGGGTGGTGTGGCCACTTGCCTGTCCATTTGCTTTGACTGGGAAGGAACTTCTTGTGAACTTCTTGCTGTGTATCGAAGCCCTAACTCTAACTTACCTCTATTCATGAACGCGCTAGATAACCATTTTAAAGAAACAGAAACCAATAGAGGAGTGCAAATCCTAGTCGGGGACATAAACTGTGACACCCTGAACATTACTCTAGGCTCGCTAGAAGAAAAATACATTGACATTTTGAATGAATCAGGATTGACAGCCTGTATAGATAAGGTTACCAGACCAGCCAGTGGAACGTGTATCGACCACTGTTTTATTAAAATACCCCATTCCTTTGATGCTTCCACAACAATTGCTCAAACTGCTGTGACAGATCACTACGCCATTTGTCTAAAAATAATATCTTACTATACTTTGCCTCTGTTGGAAAGCACCTGGCTGACTCCATTACAGCTTTGGGTGATCCAGAGGTACTTGACTCCAATTATGCTGTCGAGTCTTTGTTTGAGCTCCGATCTGTTACACAAGAGGAGATCAGACGGGTGGTTGGCAGCATGAGAGGAAATAGCGTCCCTGGTCACGATCGCATACCAGCTAGACTTATTAAAGATAACATCCACTCACTAATACGTCCTATTCAGCATTTAATAAATTTGAGTTTACTAACAGGTGAATTCCCAGACACTCTCAAAATATCGAAGGTAATCCCAATTTATAAATCCGGTGCAAAAAATGACTACCCCAATTACCGTCCTATTTCGCTACTCCCCATAACTTCAAAAATTCTGGAAAAATGTGTTAAGATACAGCTAATGCAGTATTTGAGTCAATACAATATTCTAACTACCTCTCAATATGGTTTCCAAAAATCAAAAAATTCATCTGATGTGTTCTTTGATTTATCAAAACATATTGCAGGTAACACAAAGGAGAAAAATAAATCAATAATAACTTATCTAGACTTAGCAAAAGCCTTTGACTCAGTTGACAGGGAAAAATTAGTCATAAAACTAGACATGTTGGGTATTAAACAAACTGCTTTGAAGTGGTTCAAGAGCTACCTGCTCGACAGAGAACAATATGTTCAAATCAACGATGTCAGGAGTGAGTTGGAGAAAGTAAATTATGGTGTTGTGCAGGGGAGTACTCTTGGACCAATTCTTTTCATTATCTACATTAACAATCTTCCTCAGTTGAACATTAATAGTAAACTTTTCTTATTTGCGGACGACACAGCAGTGGTTTCTACCGGAAAAAATTGGGAAGAGGCTTATAATAATGCAACAACTGATGTAGCTAGAATTAAAAAATGGTTTGATCACAACTGCTTAACAGTGAATACAAGAAAGATCAAATACATGCCTATTGTCACCCGAAACCAGCAAGATCCAGGGCCTAGAGTATTTAAACTTCACTCATGTCAAGGTTCAACTTCCATTGGCTGTAGTTGTGAAGTTCTAGAACGAGTTGACCAGTACAAGTATCTGGGCATAACATTTGATCGCGCCCTCAGCTGGGGTCCCCATGTACAACTTGTCAAAAAGCGACTTAGAAGGGTACTATATGCTTTCTCTCAGCTAAGCCAAGTTTTAAGTAAAAAGCATTGCAAGTCAGTGTACTTTGCTTATGTTCAGTCCATCATTCAATATGGCATTCTTATTTGGGGGGGACTGCCTGCTACCCTTTTGGAGCCACTTGCGGTGTCGCAACGGCCAATAATCAAAACTATCCTTAAGAAAGAGTACCGCTATCCAACCATTCAGTTATTCACTGAATTTCCGGTGCTGAACATAAGACAACTCTACGTAAAATCTTTATTAATTTATCTCAGAAACAATAATTTTAACATTTTACCAGAAATAATTCATACTTATCCAACAAGATACAGAGTAAACTATGGCTTTGCGACGCCCCAAGTGGTCCACGGGCTTGAGTTGAGAACACCTTTCTACCTAGCCCAAATGGTACACAGGAACTTACCCTTTGAGATAAGGAATATGCAGGAATGCAGTGTTACTGTATACAAACGAAGGATTGAGAGGTGGCTGTACTGTATGGGCTGGGAAATGACAGAAAGTCTGCTTCGGTCAGTATACTTGCATTGAATTAATTTGTTTATTTCCCGGAATTCTTCTTTTTCTTGACTCTATCAGTGAGAATCTTAATACTCCTTCTTCTTCTTATGTAATAAATTGGCACCTTTGTACTGATATCTTTTGAGGATCATTAATGTGTTTTATTCAGCTATCAAGTTGGTGAAATGTAGCTATTTCTGTACTAGAAAATCATGCAGGCCATTTAAGGCCATAAATTGATAAAACGCAATAGATCTAGAACCAGTAGGTAACCTGGAACTCACCCCTACACACAGACGTATAGTCTTGTAGGGGTATTCTAGTAATAATAATACTATCAATTTTATTGTATAGTGCATTTTAAAGAATAAAGAATTTTGAATTGAATTGAATTGAGAAATTGAACACTTCAGGGATGTTTGAATTATCCGCAATCATTATACTTGAATTCTGCTACGACGGAGCATGATTCAACAAGTTCAATCCAATAGTTTCAATCCCACAGAATTTACGATCATAAATTTCTTCCACAACGGAATATTTTGTGATAAAATTAAATTTAACATAGGTAATTGAATATTTTAGGACAGGTCAACAGTTAAATTATTTAATAATTTCACACGCTCATTACAAAATTTCCTTGGTTTTCTAAACAAGTTGAAGTCCAGTTAGTCGACTCTCATATTTTGTAATACAAAATATCCTATACTATTAAACGAGCAATTTCTGTTTAGATGTTTATATGTGTTTATTTCACCGGATTTCGAAAACGGCTTTAACGATTCTCACGAAATTCAGAACATAGTAGGTTTATAATATAAAAACTCGATTGCACTAGGTCTCATCCCTGGGAAAACTCGCTGAAAGACACTAAAAGGATAATAAATTATTATTCATCCTTGGAAAAACAGCTGACAATAATTATTTCGTCGTCTGTTGATGATGGAAGTGAGTGAGCGAGTTCATGTTTTGGACTGTCAAAATTATGACTCAGCTGTTGAACTTTTGTAATCATTCAATCAGGTACTTAGTTGCAAAAAAGCCGGGTGATTTTCAATCCTGATTAATTCTAGTAGATCCATCTTTTTGGAATGGTCTTCTCTGATTTGGTTAACGTGAAATTAATCAGGATAAAAATTTAACGGGCCTTTGTGAGGGAAATTTTTGCATTCCTCTGGGAATTAAACATTTACTGTGATTAGATAGAACATTTCTGTATGAACTATGAATGTTATTATAATTTTTTCTTTCGTAATAATTTGTTTATGCTTTTGTACTCCAGAGCGATGCTCGGTCCCCGATATTCATCATAAACAGTTGGTTAATTAAAAATATATCTTACAGTGTTGAATTTTTTTTTTAGGTCCGCTCACTGTCGCCATTCGCCGTAGAAATGGGCTTCTTGATTGAAGAGTATGCTGGTGCCAAAGGAGTGTATCCACCCTTAAAAAGAAGAAGGAAACACACAATATTCATTGCAACCATTGAAAAATCTTTGGGACTGGTTCACAGCTACATAGAAACCAACAGAATTTCGGAATTGGGTCTAGTGGTTGTTGATGAACTGCATATTATAGGAGAGCCAAGAAGGGGCGCATCATTAGAGGCAATGCTCACCAAATTGATGGTTTCCACCAGTGAGTAATTTGGAATAAATGATTATCCTTCAATTACGGTTCTCACTTTCTAGTGTGATTCAATACGATGCAAGGCGGTTCAAACTTGACACCGCTGACTCATAACTTGGATATCGGGATTGTATAGTGATCATACGCTATTGAAAATCAGATTCTCAATAAAATAAAATGACAAAAATATCTGCGTTGCTGAGTTCTGGAAATTGCCACCTACTCATAAAAGAAAATATGGCTAAATGACACCATAGTCGATGCAAGTTTGTCTCATTGAATTTATTCAGTCATATTGTCTTGCAATTTGACTCAATTTGGTTAACGTCTCAACCTGTTTCATTCCATAACGTATGTTTTTTTCAAATGTATTGAATATAATATAATTGCGTTGCATCATATCGTATCACACTAGAGAGAACCATGCCTTATTGTATCGTACAAAAAAACTTTAGAGCATTGAACATCATATGATGCCATTCGATAATTTCACTTCATCAGTAATCATCAAGACCTACTATACTATTCTCAAGGAATTAAAGTTGTGTGAGGAGAGTGATAGTCTGTTATTTGAATATATTATGACGCATTTCCACGTTGATATTTGCAGAAGCTGTGCACATAATTGGAATGAGTGCTACCATTGGCAACATTAACGAAGTGGCAGCATTTTTGAAAGCCGATGTCTACACTCACAATTTCCGACCTGTTGAACTAAAGGAATTCATCAAAGTTGAAGATGAAGTTTTTGTTGTAAAGATGAACGAAGATCCTCCACTCAAGTTCCACAGCAAATTAATATTCTCAGTAAGTTGCGATCATACTTTAGTAGATTATGTAGTAATTTTGTATAAAATATATTTGTGGTTATTGAAATTGAAATTTTTAGTCATCTCAATAATTATTTCAGGATTTTTCTTGCTTGATTAGTAATGTTGCTGATTTTGATATTTATTCGATGTATGCTGAATTCCAGTTGTACTGGATGTTTTGAACTAGGCGTATGATTTCCTGTTCGTTCAATAGAATTGAACTTTTTTTCAATTCAATTTCAATTTTCAACAACATTTTCTTTCAGTCTGCTGTGACAATCTTCTGTTCATTTTAAATTAATGTAAAATAATTGTTTCAGTACACACCGGAAATGAAGCAAATAGATCCAGATGAAATAGGAGGACTTGTGAGTCAAGTGGCGCCTGAAGAGTCATGTCTTGTATTTTGTCCGTCGAAGAAAAACTGTGAAAACGTTGCATTACTAATTTGCAGAACAATGAAAAGGTAATTTTTATTATTTACAATACTCCTCATTTTTGTATCTTCTTTCCAGTCTGTCTTATCTCCCGTCCTACGTTATTATTATTAATCATATTAATGATTAAATTATCATGCTGGTTTTAGTTAGGCTCTCTAAATGAAAGTTTGAATGCTGCAATTTTATACAGTTAATAGCAGACTGTAAGTTCTCACTATAAACTCAAAGTATAAATATTGTCATGTCTTAATTCTTATGATTTACGTGAAGCCTTATCAAAATAGTTTTTACAGAAATAGAATCATGTTTTATTTTTCAGACAAATATTAACCTACAAACAAAAAGAGAAAGGTGCACTCTTCCAAGCTCTAAAATCAGAAGGAAATGGATCTGTTTGTCCAACTTTGTGCAAAACCCTTCCTTACGGTGTGGCTTATCATAATTCAGGTATTCCTTTTATAACTATTAACCAGTATTTGCTATCATTCTAGAAGTGAAATAATCTGTGATACCTGTCTGAAATAACGTTATAATATCAGTGTGCTGCTAAAGATAATGTATGATAGTTCTTTTCAAAATGCTTACCAATGTTAGTTATTAATAACTATGACCCCCTGGGTTGAAGAACTCGCTCATGAAATGTTGTATTGCTCTCTGAGATCTTTTAGAAGTATGATATTACAGTAGTAGGTTCCATGGGGATCCTATTCCAATTGAAAAAAAAACTTTCTGTCGCTTCAAAACTTTTGACCGCCATCTTGGATCCGTCGGATCCGTCATATGGATCCAACTTCATTTTGAATCCTACTTCATTTTTTCATATGGGAAGCTGGTCATGTGATACATGATTTCGATACAGAATTTCAAAGGAAAATCAATAGCTAAACCCGCACATCGATATCTCAAACCGTTTCAATGATCTCAACATTTGAAGATACTAATAAATGATACAAAAATGAAATATTAATGAGTACCTATACATTGAATAATCAAGTGTTAGTGAGCACTAGTAGCTTCTCCTCACAAATTTAACACTTAGAAAAAAAATTGTCATATATATTTTTTTCAAGTGTTAAATTGACACTTAGCCGCCTAACAATTAACTCGCCGATCAACCTACAACCACCTCAGCAGTTGGATCAAAGATACAAGGAATCTCACCAATCTCAGCACTGTGATATTCCTCATCGGCAACAAGAGAGATGTTGAAGATCAAAGGGACGTTACTTATGATGAAGCAAAAGACTTTGCTGATAGGAATGGGTTGATGTTTGTAGAAGCAAGTGCCAAAACTGGAGAGAAAGTGGAGGAAGCTTTCTTGGAAACAGCGAAAAAATCTATCAGAGCATCCAAGATGGAAAGTTGGATCTGAATGCTGCTGAATCCGGTGTTCAACACAAGCCTTCTCAGAAACCCCGTGGAGCTATCATCAATGACCAGCAAGCCAACAAAGATTCATGTTCATGCTAGGCAAGGAGTGCATTCATTTAGACTGGTCTGTCTGTTGGTGCTGATACCTAAGAAATAGAGCCAAGAAATGAAGAGGATCTGTTACGATAGTTATCTTGAGTGAATTGTGATATTTGTGAGTTGAGTTCAGACTGTGAAACTGGTGAATGCTGTGGCAATTGAATATATTCTAAGCAGACATTTAAATCCCCCTCTTACCTCTGCTTGCACTCCTCCTCCTTTCTGATTACCCGTCACTCAACTTCATTAAAATTCAGATCTTCAATACATGTCCCATTCAAATGAATAACCGGATCCATCACTATCTTTTATCCAGCCTGAATCATTTTCACTTGTAATCATTGTAGTTGAAAGCATTGTAATGACAAGGAAGTGTAATAGAGTTGAATGTAGAACACAACCTTGACACACAACTTGTAAGTTGAGAACTACGGTCTACTCAAGCCATCACTATCAAGCTCAGAACTATGTAAAATATATATATAGTTATATTGTAACGGTTTTAATATTATCTACCATCACTGTTTCGGGAATGCTAGGTGTAATGGTTTTATATATTATTGCCCTGTTTTAGGGAACATGTGCAATGGATTTTACTGAAACTTTATGCTCTGGATAGCCATAAGTTAACAGTTTTTTTTATTTTTTATCATAAATAATAATTTGCCAACCTTTTAAAAAGAGCTTTTGAGGGGAAATTTGATATTATTTGGGATGATTATGGATGGAAAATAATATATTACGAGATGGATAAATATAATTAGAACTGGCAGATAATGATAATGATAAATGTGATATTTTACTCACTGCTGTTAATAATAAATTGCTTACGTGCATGCGTTTCTCTCAGTCCAACTTCATATATTTCACCAAACGTGGTCTTTGTGGCATGATACCTGGCACAAGACATGACATGGGATGCTAGACATGATATGTCTCGACACAGCAACTTTTGGGACTGCACTGTCACTTTTCCTCACTGCCAGTTCATCACTTGCACTGTCCTGTTATCATTTTCACTATGCCAGTATAGGAATGTAAGGAAGGATAGAGGAGTTGTTTCACCATTATCTCTTAGAGCTTGGCTAGAGCTGCCTTATCTGCTATGATAGTTGGCAGATAGCAGGGTTGAAACTTTAGTTTATTTTAAAACTGGACAATATTTTTATATTCACAAAAATGGATTGTTACAAAAAGCCCCCAAAATTTGAAAAGTTGCATTTGCAGGTTTTTAAAATTTCCCTGAGAGATACATTTTAGTTATTCCACATTCATGATAATTTCCAAAAATATTATAACAGACAATTTAAGAAAAACAATAAAAATTATTTTACCATTCAACATTTATAACAGTTATACCTTAATGCCTTATCTTTAGTTTATAATCATTTTCATATTACTTCAAATTATTACATTTCAATAAATCACATATATTATTGTGTGAGCCTTTGTTTCTTTCTTTTTTGACGTTTTTCCTAAACTAAGCTTTTCTCAATCTTAGATTTTTCTCAACCTAAGCTTTTCCTGACCTTAGATTTTTCCCAATCTAAGCTTTTCCTAACCTAAGCTTTTTCTAATCTAACTTTTCCCAACCTAAGCTTTTCTCATACCCAGCATCCCCGAACCCAAGCTTTTCCTAACCTAAGCTTTTACTAATCTAAGCTTTACCTACCCTAAGCTTTTCCTAACCTAAGTTTATCCCAGACCCAGCCTCCTCTAACCTAAGCTTTTCCTAACCTTAGCTTTTTACTAACCTCTGATAAAGTTTCAGTTTTACTTTTAAAGAATAAAGAGTTGATGAGGGAAACTCACA
Organism: Nilaparvata lugens; assembly: GCF_014356525.2. Taxonomy (NCBI): domain Eukaryota; kingdom Metazoa; phylum Arthropoda; class Insecta; order Hemiptera; family Delphacidae; genus Nilaparvata; species Nilaparvata lugens. Next base: position 46,452,419 of record NC_052507.1, read on the forward strand.
AAGAAAACGATTTTACATACTGACTGCGTTTTTTATCACCATGACAGTGCTGCCACCATAGTTGTTCAAACACATAAATAATTTTGACATTACAATAGAAATAATACAAAATATAGTTTTACATGAATTATTATATTCCAACACTCCTCCTTAATGTCAAAATGTTTTAACAAAAAATCAGTTTACATCTAAATTGTTATTTCTTAAATGATAATAAAGATTTTAATCAGAATTACTTGTTAGAAAGTCATCACTTGTATTACTTGTTTTAGATAGTCACCAACATATCTTTAAACTTCGAAAATTTGTTACTCAATAATGGTTTAGTAAATATGTCAGCTAGCTGTTTTTCTGAACAACAATATTTTATTTCAAACATGCCATTATGAAATTGTTCGCTTACAAAATGGTACCTGACATCAATGTGTTTACTTTTCCTGTTCATTTGACCTGATTTAATTAGCTTGATAGCACTTTGATTGTCCACATTAAGTACTGTATTTATAGTTTTGTTAGTCAATTCTGAAAGAATAGTCTTCAAATGTTTTAATTCTTTACAACACTCTGCAGCAGAAATATACTCAGCTTCTGCTGTGGATAAGGCAATAATTGGTTGCTTTCTAGAGCTCCAAATGATTGGTGCTCCTCCCAACAATATAACATACCCACTTGTGCTTATTCTATCATTTAGATCACCAGCATAATCTGAATCACAATATGCTTCAACTTTCAATACATTTGACTTACAACTGGGAAAAAATAAACCAACATCTTTTGATCCATTTAGATATCTTAGGGTTCTCTTAACATTTTGTACATCTTTAGCACTAGGGTTATCTAAGTACTGGCTTTCATAGTTGACTGCAAAAGACATGTCAGGTCTTGTTTTGTTAGTTAAGTATAGCAAACTACCTACCGCCTCTCTATAGGGAAAATCTATTCTAAGCTTTTCAATTTGGACATTTTTTACTATGGGTGTATTTTGATATTTACTGCCAGTCATACTAAAATTTTCAAGAGCTTTCTTAGAACAGCTTGTCTGTGTTACAAAAATGCCTTCTTTGTTGTATCTTATTTCCAAACCTAAATAACTAGCTGGATTCTCATTTACTGTCATTTCAAAATTTTTCATTAATTTTTCCAATAGATTATTCATCTTAGTTTCATCCTTGCTCATCAAAATTCCACATCTACATGTATGGCTAAATAAAGTTCATTTGAACTGTCTTTGAAAATGCATTGATCAGATTTTTTAGTTGATGTAAACCTTCTTGCTTTAGAAAAGATGTTAGTTTTTTATTCCATTGAGAAGGGGCTTGTTTTAATCCATAAAGGGCTTTCTTCAATCTACATACCTTTCCTTCTTCATCACCAAATCCTTCTGGAATTCTCATAAAAATTTCATCATCTAATTCCCCATACAAAAAAGCAGTTTTTACATCAAATGTTTGGATTTTCAAATTATCCTGCGCTGCAATTGAAAACAAAATTCTTAATGATGCATTGTCTACAACAGGACTAAAAGTATCTTTAAAATCGATTGAACCTTCTTTCTGTTGACATCCTCTAACAACTAACCTAGCCATTATCTTTTACTTTGAATACCCACCTACTTGTTAAAATTTCCTTTCCTGTAGTTTCTTTTTCATCAACAATACTCCAAGTATTATTCTTTTCCAAAGATACTTTCTCTTTATTTATTGCTTTCCTTCCATTTTTCTCTGTCCTCACTCTCCATGCATTCCATAAATGTTAACATTACTTGTCCATCATTGTATCTAGCAGGTAGTCTTATATTATTTCTTGGTCTCAAACTATAATGTTGATTCACTTCTTCTAATTGATCCTCATTCACCATCTCTGCTTCTTGTTCTCTTTCATTCATCTCATTCCTGATCTCTGCTTCTTGTTCTCTTTCATTCATCATCTCTACTCCTTGTTCTCTTCCATTCATCATCTCTGCTTCTTGTTCTCTTTCATTCATCATCTCTGCTTCTTGTACATTTTCTTGTTCTCTCTGATTTTTTAAATCATTTATATTTGTCTATATTTTACAAGCATTTCATTTTGGTCTTTTACAGTTTCATTTGAATAGAACATTTCTTCTTTTTCATTAAACAAAACATCTCTCGAGATAAAAATCTTTCTTTTTCTGGATCCCATAATCTATAGCCATTTGGGGCATATCCTACAAAAATTGCCTCTTTGCTATGGCTGTCAAGTTTTTTAAGTGGACCTAATACTTTTGAATGTAGCCTACTTTAGAACCAAATATGTTTAATTTACTCAAATCCGGTTTTCTACCATACCATTTTTCAGCAGGTGTTGTATCAATACTAACAGTTGGACTACAATTTATAAGATAGGCAGATGTTAATACAGCCTCTCCCACATACTTTTGGGTAAATTTGAATAAAAAATTAATGCTCTTGCTTTTTCCATTAATGTTCTGTTCATTCGTTCAGCAGTTCCATTTAGTTGGGGTGAATAGGGTATAGTACAATCTAGCACAATTCCCCGTGATTTACACCAATTTTTCAAGCAATTAGATACATATTCCCCACCATTATCACACCTGATTTTAGCAACTTTGAGATTGAAATAAGCTTCAGCTTCATATACATATTCTTTCAAATAAGTAGCAGTTTCATTCTTAGATCTTAACAAATAGACTTTACAAAAATGACTGAAATGATCAACATATGTCAAAAAATAATTTTTACCATCATGAGTTTGTGGATCAATAGGACCACATAAATCTGAATGAATTACTTGCAAAAAATTTGATGCTCTATTTCTTATGGAATTGAAAGGTTTTCTTACTTGTTTGGCTTTTGGACAAATATTACAAAATTCCTCTTCACAAATATTCAATACATTTGATGGAATTCCTACTGAAATTTTGGATAATTTTTCAAGATTCTTGTAACTAATATGACCTAATTTCCTATACCAATTCATTGCTTCTGAATGATTTGAGAAACTGGATTCAGAATCTTTGTCAATCTTCTTAGAAATATGATTCACTATAGCCTTGTCATGATTACCTATTTTACTGGCATATTCTGCAATAGTTACATTATTTTTAATTTCTTCTTTTAATTGAACTTCATATAAACCTTGCTTATTTTTATTCCCTTCCAAAATAACAATTTCGTTTTTCATGATTTGGACTTTACTTTTAGTAAACAAAACTTTTCCACCATTTTCGGTAATTGCATTTACTGACATTAAATTATTAATGAGATCTGGGACATATGTAACATTTTTAAGTATACACTGTTCTGAGTTTACAACTCCTGAAGCTAATGCTACCATACTTTGATCTTTCTTGACAACAGATATCGTTTGTTTACATGTTTTTACATTATCTAAAATACTAACATCATTAGTCATGTGGTTTGGTATACAACCACTATCTATGATAAATACTTTATTGGAGACATCCTGACCCTCAGTTGCTTTTAGGTTATGACTTATTGAACTATTTACTTGAGTTAGAAAAGATGTTTTACTTTGAGCCTTATTACGAAAGTAACAGTCTTTTTCATTGTGATTAGTTTTTTTACAGATTTTACATGACTTGTTATCACTAGACCTATTGTTTTTCAAAAAACAATCCTTTTCATAATGATTTGACTTTTTGCAATAAGTACAAAATTTTTGTTTAGACCTGTTATTTGGGCAGTTATTACGAATGTGTCCATATTCATTACAGGAGTAGCATTTTGTTGTCTTACTATTGGAAGTAGAAGCCTTGATCTTACCTCGTTCTTGTCTTACTGTTTTAAACGCCAGAGATTCGCTCTAACCTGACCATTTAATTTCTTCTTGGAGAAGTCTAGCCTTCAGATTATCCAAAGTCTTTTCCGTGTTTACTGTAGAATCCCACGCACTTGAAAAATGTTTATACTGTTCTGGGAGTACACTCAGTATTTTAGTAATCACCATTGTTTCATCGATTTTCTGGTCAAGTCTGTTCAATTTATATGCTATGTTTTGAATGTATGTTAGGTTACCCATCATGTCTTTATCTGTAGAAAACTTGCATGTATAAAAGTCTTGAAGAAGAGCACATTTTTGTTGAGTTGTGTCACGTTTAAATAAATTTTTCAATGTGTCATACATTTCCTTGGCACTATTACACGATATAATATGTATTTTTACATCATTGTCCAGCGTCATCAAGATGTAATGTTGAGCTTTTGCATCTTTGTTTTTGAAAATCTTAATCTTATCAGCACTTTCACCCTGTTGTTCTGGAGTTTCAGTTCCATCTACCACATCTATCAGATCTTTAGCTTTAAGTAATATTTTAATTTCAAATTCCCACATAGTGAATGAATCTGCATCCTTCAGCTTATGCACATAGTTCTCCCCGTCCATCGTCGCCATTTTGAGGTTACCTTTTACTATTATTTTAAGAGAAAAACCAATGATCACTTTTCATGTTTTACTTGTTTTAAGATTAAACTTTTTACTTGTTTTTACGTTTTTGGCCATTATCTGGGCCCATAACCTGATAAAGTTTTAGTTTTACTTTTAAAGAATAAAGAGTTGATGAGGGAAACTCACAAAGAAAACGATTTTACATACCGACTGCGTTTTTAATCACCATGACAGTGCTGCCACCATAGTTGTTCAAACACATAAATAATTTTGACATTACAATAGAAATAATACAAAATATAGTTTTACATGAATTATTATATTCCAACAACCTATGCTTTTCCTAACCTTAGCATTTTCCTAATCTAAGCTTTTCCCAACCTAAGCTTTTTCCTAACCTAAGCTTTTCCTAAGTTGACCTCTTTCTAATGCAAGTTTCCCTGAACCAAGCTTTCCCTGACCTAAGCTTTTCTCAGACCCAGCTCCCCCTAACCTAAGCTTTTCCCAACCTTAGCTTTTTCCTAACCTCAGCTTTTCCTAATCTAAGCTTTTCCCCAACATAAGCTTTTCCTAAACTAAGATTTCCCTAACCTAAGCTTTACCTAACCCTAGCTTCTCCTAACCTAAGCTTTCCTTAATCTAAGCTTCCCCTAACCTAATATTTTCCTGATCCAAGCTCCTCCTAACCTAAGCTTTCCCCAATCTGAGCTTTTTCTAACCTAAGTTCTCCCTAGGTAGCAAAAAATGGAGTTGCAATATTTTTATTGGCCCAAATATCTCGAACAATTTTGAGTTTAGGCAATCAAGTGACTGGACATTTTTTCTTTAGAATTTATCATTCTACTAAATCCAATAGTTGGAAAAGTTAGATTAGAAAAAGCTTAGGTTAGGAAAAATCTAAGGTTAGGAAAAGCTTAGGTTGAGAAAAATCTAAGATTGAGAAAAGCTTAGTTTAGGAAAAACTTTGGTTAGGGGAAGCTACATTTGAGATAAGCTTAGGTTAGGGGAAGCTTAGGTTAGGAAAAGCTTAGATTAGGAAAAATCTAAGGTTAGGAAAAGCTTAGGTTAGGAAAAGCTTAGGTTAGAAAAAAAGCTTAGTTTGGGAAAATCTTTGATTAGGAAAAATCTAAGGTTAGGAAAAGCTTAGGTTAGGAAAAATCTAAGATTAGGAAAAGCTTAGTTTAGGAAAAACTTAGGTTAGGGGAAGCTACGTTTGAGATAAGCTTAGGTTAGGGGAAGCTTAGGTTAGGAAAAGCTTAGATTAGGAAAAATCTAGGGTTAGGAAAAGCTTAGGTTAGGAAAAATGCTAAGATTGGGAAAAGCTTAGGTTAGAAAAACTTAGGTTAGGGGAAGCTTGGGTTAGGAAAAGCTTAGATTAGATAACGCTTAGGTTAGGAAAAACTTAGTTTAGGAAAAGCTAAGGTTAAAGGAGGCTGGGGTGGGATAAACTTAGGTTAGGAAAAGCTCAGGTTAGGAAAAATTTAGCTTTGAAAAAGCTTAAGTTAGGTAAATCTTAGGTTAGGTAAAGCTTAGATTAGGGAAAGCTTAGGTTAGGAAAAGCTAGGTTTGGGAAAAGATTAGGTTAGGGAAAGCTTGGGTTAGGAAAAGCTTAGATTGGGAAAAAGCTTAGGTTAGGAAAAGCTTGATTTGATTCAATTATTTTTACAATCTTTCAATGCTTCTGAATTGCATTGGAAGCTGAATAAAATGTGATCCTCAATATTGGTCTGCACTATGCCTATGCAAACATATTGAACTCTTCTAAAGCTAAAATACTACATTTTCTTGTATTTTTTCCAAATAAATATCTTAATAATCTATAAAATTTTCTAACTTCAAATCTATTTTAATGAATTCCCTGCAAAAATCCCAATGAGATTTAGCCAATTTAGTAGTCACTAAAAGTAGTAAAAAAATTAAATATGAGAATTGAAGAGTATTGATTGTGCAATTTTTTTATTTTCCCAAATATCTCGAACAATTTTGAGTTTAGGCTATCAAGTGACTGGACATTTTTACTTTGGAATTTATGATTCTACTAAATCCAATAGTTTAAAATACCTATTAATCATCATGAAAACAAGTTAACCTTTTTTAAAGAAAAAAATTTGCACTTTTCTGCTCATTTTTTGCAATATCTCAAGAACTACAGAAGTTACGAACCTGAAATTAGTTTCATTGGATTCCTCGTCAAATTTTACATAAGATTGCACTAGTTTAAAATATATTGTAGCCATAAAAAAATTATTAAAAATAAAAATTGATATAAAAATTTTGAACTTTCCGCCATTTTTTCAGCTAATCCTTGGAAATCGACAACAATGTTATACATGGTTGATCTCGTCTTGACCTCCTCTATCGATCTATAACAATGCTTCACCTCTCAGCTTATTCATGATATGCAATTTCATTTCATTCCATTTAACCTTTGTAGTAGAATATGCTGTTCGAATATGCCTCATAAAATCTTTGGGGTAAACTTCATTTAAAGCATTGTCAAATATGGGAACGGATTCCATTAATTGCCACACATTAACATTGCAATTAATGTTGTAAGAAATGTTATTGCCATTTACAATATTTCTTATTTCAATTTCGCATGAATTTTCGTTGGCCGATTCCAACTTAACTGGCTGACATTCATGTAGGTTACAATCTAACTGGTCATCCACTACTTCGAACCTGGAATATTCATCAACATTTGATGCATGTGCTACAATTAAAGGATCTGCAATAACAATTTGTTTTTCAATACTGTGTGCATTATTATATTTAGCGGTATTTTCTTGATTTGGAGTTTTAGGTTCAATACTATTTTCAACTGTCTTGTCTGAATTATATTCAGGTTGGGTCATAGGTAAACTTACATCATTAAAAATCGCCTCTATCACCTTATCAGTTTCTTCATCAACATTATCTATTTTAACGGATGATTCATTCATCTTTTTTGACAGAGACGCCTTTATACTTTCCATCGTATTTGTTTGTTGTTGGAAACTTGCCAAGATTTCGTTTAAGTAATAGAATTGCCATTGTGAAATGTATTGATTTACAATTCAATAAATACAAGTTATTAAGCACGAATCAACAATAAGATATATAATATTATAATACTGATATTGCATTATTTTCAATTAATATGACAGTAGGAACAATATTGTAGAACATTAATTTATAGCCTTAATTAAAATGCGGTAACTCAGTAATCCTAGATTTGAATAAACACAGGTTCTTCTTGTATGATAGGCTATTAAATTCTGCCAGAAATAATACCCAATATACAGGGTGATTCATAATTATGGTAAAATAATTAGAAAGTTCTCATAAACATATATCCATAAACGCTTCATTAGCGAGCTATACAGAGTGGAAGATTTCGCCCGGAATTCAGTTCCTCTGGTGAAATACACCGATGCTGAATTGTTTGGGCACTAGTTTTTGAAAAACTTATGCTGGATTCATATGGAAAAATATCTAAAAAATTGAATAAAACTAGTCTGGAAGCTGTAGTGTGAGTAGTTTTTGAGAAAAAAGTTGAAATATGCAAAAAATCTAAGTAGAAAAACACAGACTACTACGTTTGATGCCCAATAACTTTCTTTAATGACCAATAAACAAATAATTTTTCGCAATAAAAATTGTAGAGAATTTAATTCTGAAAAGAATGATGTAAGCTGTGTAAACTAAATATAATAGAAGTATAGAAGTTGAATAAAATGTATTCTTATGTAGTAGATTACACCACAAAAATTTGCTGTTTTATGAGGAGAGAACTAATAACTCATAGGTTGTAGCTGATTGCAAATAAAACATGGATTTTAATAACAGCTGTTCCAAAACAGCTGATTCATTTTGTTTTAAATGAGAAAATATTTAAAAGAAATTATCAGCTGAAAATTATTTTCAGAAACATTTTAGCTCACTGTTGAACAAAAAAACAAACTGTTAGTTATGCCTACTGTAACAGCGCTGTGTTTTTGTTTAATCTATTAACCAGTTATTTGTAACCATTTCACTTTGCTTTTGTGTTAAGTGTTAACTTTTTAAAAAATGACAGGTAATTTTAGACATTATTCATACTCCGAATTAGCTGACATGCATTTAATGTATGGAATGGGACACTACTGTAATAGTACTGAAGCAAGACGTTTGTAACAAGAGAACTTTCCTAACCGAGTATGTCCAAGTTCAAGGCTTTTTGCCACTATTCATCAACGTTTGTCTGAAACAGATTCTTTTATATCCAAAGAGCACATTTATGCAGGAAGACCCCGATCTACTATGACTGTTGAGGTAGAAGAACAAGTTCTTAATGAAATTTATGAACATCCAGAGAAGAGCACGAGAGAATTGTCAGTGCAGTTTAATGTCAATCAATCTATTATTTGGAGGATACTAAAACAGCAACAATTACATCCATACCACCTCCAGAAAGTTCATACTCTATTGCCACGAGACTGTATTCCCCATGCTGGTATTTGCCGATGGTTTTGAGTAAAACTTGTTTACCCAAACTTTTTAACAACCGTTTTATTTACCGACGAGGCACACTTTACAAGAACAGCTATCGTTAACGTCCACTACCAACATATTTGGGCAGCTGAGAATCCTCATGCCATCAATCCTAATCTTCCACAACATCAGTTTTCAGTAAACATTTGGGCAGGAATCATAGATCATCTACTTCTGTTTGAGCTTCCTCCCAGGCTTAATGGCATAATCTACTAGTCTTTTGGTATAAGTTTAATGTCATTTAGATATGCTACTTTCAAATAAAAAAAAACTTTTCATAAAAAACCGAATATTTTATTTGCAATCAGCTACAACTTATGAGTTATTAGTTCTCTCCTCATAAAACAGCAAATCTTTGTGGTGTAATGTACTACATAAGAATACATTTTATTCAACTTCTATTTAAATTTAGTTTACACAGCTTACATCATTCTTTTCAGAAATAAATTCTCTACAATTTTTATTGCGAAAAATTATTTGTTTACTGGTCATTAAAGAAAGTTATTGGGCATCAAACGTAGAAGTCTGTGTTTTTCTACTTAGATTTTTTGCATATTTCAACTTTTTTTCTCAAAAACTACTCACACTACAGCTTCCAGACTAGTTTTATTCAATTTTTCAGATATTTTTTCATATGAATCCAGCATAAATTTTTCAAAAACTAGTGCCCAAACAATTCAGCATCGGTGTATTTCACCAGAGGAACTGAATTCCGGGCGAAATCTTTCACCCTGTATAGCTCCCTGTATAGTATGATATTGTTGAACTCTCTCCTACAATTATAACATAAAAATTATGCATAACTCTCGATCTACAAACATTAATAATATCACAGTTAACTATAAATATTTTCATCAAATAAATTTAATTTCTTTAATAATGTTTGACTAGATTCATTTCTCAACATATAAATTTTCATACAAATTATTAACAAATAAGTCAATCAATCATTCAACTAATTGATTTAATTAACGATAACAAACATAGGATACTTATAACGTATAAATTCAACAAAATAATGCATCGAGTATCATCAGGCTGTGTCTGATATTTTCGTAGATAATATCCTTTTAAATAACATAAAATAACAATAAATCTTCATTCAAAGTTGCCGTGCCTTTACAATAATGTGTGTGCTCATACTAAAAACCTGTTCTTACCGTTTAGTTTTAGTACAATAAATTAATGGTAACACTATTATCTTCTTTCGATTATTTTACTAAGCATAATTATGTATTGTTTTTAGAAAACAAACAAGTTTAAATCTATGCCGAATGATATCACAGTTACAGTTACATCATTTATGCATTATTACAAATTTATCTTGTCGCATATACTAGGCTTATATTGAAACGTGGTTTTGCTAATTACTTCCCCAGCTCTATGATAAATTTTCAACCGAATTAAAGCTATTGGACAAAAAAAAATTTTGGTAGACATTAGGCTTTTATAATGATTTATAATCATAGTTTCTGTTCGGGAACGCCATGTATAACGGTTTTAAAAATATAAGTCACTGTTCGTGAGCCATGTTGTAAGGGTTTTAATATTATGTCCCTGATTTAGGGAACATGTGCAGTGGATTTTTTATGGTTTATCTAAATTAATAATTTGCAAACCTTTTTTAAAAAGAGTGTTTGATGATCGGAATTAAATTTATTCTAAAATACAAGAAAATTTAATTAGGAAATTTTATATTATTTGGGATGGAAAATAATATATCAGGAGATGGATGAATATAATTAGAACTGGCAGATAATGATAATGATAAATGTGATATTTTACTCACCGCTGTTAATAATAATTTGCTTACGTGCACGCGTTTCTCTCAGCCCAACTTCATATATTTCGCCAAACGTGGTCTTTGCGGCATGATACCCGGCACGAGACACACGACACGGGATGTGCAACTTTCGGGACCGCACTGTCACTTTTTCCTCACTGCCAGTTCATTACTTGCACTGTCCTGTTATCATTTTCACTATGCCAGTATAGAAATGTAATGAAGGATAGAGGAGTTGTTTCACCATTATCTCTTAGAGCTTGGCTAGAGCTGCCTTATCTGCTACAATAGTTGGCAGATAGCAGGGTTGAAACTTTAGTTTATTTTAAACTGGACAATATTTTTATATTCTCAAAAATGGATCATTACAAAAAATATACATCAATCAAAATAAAAATATACACCTACACCCACCAAATCCATCAATCCAGTAATTGCATCTCCAAAAATTGCATCTACCTTCTTTCCTGCAACTTCTGTTCTACCCATCCCTACCCATGGCTCTGAGCACAACAAGAACTTCGACCAATGCTTCAAAGTCAAAGTCCTTGCCACCCTCCCTCCCACAGCCCCCTCCATAGATGTCAAGACGAAAGAATTGGCTTTCATTTGGGTGCTTGGAGCTGCTTCCAGTCCTGGTCTCAACAGACAGCAATAGTACCATAGCTATCAACTCTACACCAACTGTTTAATTAAATTGAAATAAATTTCATCATATAATAATTTCACAGCTATCAAATATATATTAAATGTTCAATAAAAATGAAAATAAATTTCATTCAAGATCAATTCTACAATTCCTTTCTCCAATTTTAGTCTAATTCTTTTTTGATTTCTATTTTTAAATATCCTTTTTTCTACCAATTCATAAGCTACCCTTGTCCTTATTCATAACCCACTCAAATCTTAAATATCCCGTTTGTAACCGCCTCCTAAATAGCCCATAATGTCCCCTGAATCTGTACCCTTTTTCTCTCCATCTGTCTGCACCGCTTAATCTGTGGTCTCTGCTGCTACAATTGACTCTCCATGCGTACTCTGTGGTCACGACCGCTGGATTTCAAACTGTACCACTCACTGCTGTCTGAGCTTCCTCCCAGGCTTAATGGCATAATCTACTAGTCTTTTGGTATAAGTTTAATGTCATTTAGATATGCTACTTTCAATAAAAAAAACCTTTTCATAAAAAACCGAATATTTTATTTGCAATCAGCTACAACTTATGAGTTATTAGTTCTCTCCTCATAAAACAGCAAATCTTTGTGGTGTAATGTACTACATAAGAATACATTTTATTCAACTTCTATTTAAATTTAGTTTACACAGCTTACATCATTCTTTTCAGAAATAATTCTCTACAATTTTTATTGCGAAAAATTATTTGTTTACTGGTCATTAAGAAAGTTATTGGGCATCAAACGTAGAAGTCTGTGTTTTTTCTACTTAGATTTTTTGCATATTTCACTTTTTTTTCTCAAAAACTACTCACACTACAGCTTCCAGACTAGTTTTATTCAATTTTTCAGATATTTTTTCATATGAATCCAGCATAAATTTTTCAAAAACTAGTGCCCAAACAATTCAGCATCGGTGTATTTCACCAGAGGAACTGAATTCCGGGCGAAATCTTTCACCCTGTATAGCTCCCTGTATAGTATGATATTGTTGAACTCTCTCCTACAATTATAAACATAAAAATTATGCATAACTCTCGATCTACAAACATTAATAATATCACAGTTAACTATAAATATTTTCATCAAATAAATTTAATTTCTTTAATAATGTTTGACTAGATTCATTTCTCAACATATAAATTTTCATACAAATTATTAACAAATAAGTCAATCAATCATTCAACTAATTGATTTAATTAACGATAACAAACATAGGATACTTATAACGTATAAATTCAACAAAATAATGCATCGAGTATCATCAGGCTGTGTCTGATATTTTCGTAGATAATATCCTTTTAAATAACATAAAATAACAAATAAATCTTCATTCAAAGTTGCCGTGCCTTTACAATAATGTGTGTGCTCATACTAAAAACCTGTTCTTACCGTTTAGTTTTAGTACAATAAATTAATGGTAACACTATTATCTTCTTTCGATTATTTTACTAAGCATAATTATGTATTGTTTTTAGAAAACAAACAAGTTTAAATCTATGCCGAATGATATCACAGTTACAGTTACATCATTTATGCATTATTACAAAATTTATCTTGTCGCATATACTAGGCTTATATTGAAACGTGGTTTTGCTAATTACTTCCCCAGCTCTATGATAAATTTTCAACCGAATTAAAGCTATTGGACAAAAAAAAATTTTTTGTAGACATTAGGCTTTTATAATGATTTATAATCATAGTTTCTGTTCGGGAACGCCATGTATAACGGTTTTAAAAATATAAGTCACTGTTCGTGAGCCATGTTGTAAGGGTTTTAATATTATGTCCCTGATTTAGGGAACATGTGCAGTGGATTTTTTATGGTTTATCTAAATTAATAATTTGCAAACCTTTTTTAAAAAGAGTGTTTGATGATCGGAATTAAATTTATTCTAAAAATACAAGAAATTTAATTGGGAAATTTTATATTATTTGGGATGGAAAATAATATATTAGAGATGGATGAATATAATTAGAACTGGCAGATAATGATAATGATAAATGTGATATTTTACTCACCGCTGTTAATAATAATTTGCTTACGTGCACGCGTTTCTCTCAGCCCAACTTCATATATTTCGCCAAACGTGGTCTTTGCGGCATGATACCCGGCACGAGACACACGACACGGGATGTGCAACTTTCGGGACCGCACTGTCACTTTTTCCTCACTGCCAGTTCATTACTTGCACTGTCCTGTTATCATTTTCACTATGCCAGTATAGAAATGTAATGAAGGATAGAGGAGTTGTTTCACCATTATCTCTTAGAGCTTGGCTAGAGCTGCCTTATCTGCTACAATAGTTGGCAGATAGCAGGGTTGAAACTTTAGTTTATTTTGAAACTGGACAATATTTTTATATTCTCAAAAATGGATCATTACAAAAAATATACATCAATCAAATAAAAATATACACCTACACCCACCAAATCCATCAATCCAGTAATTGCATCTCCAAAAATTGCATCTACCTTCTTTCCTGCAACTTCTGTTCTACCCATCCCTACCCATGGCTCTGAGCACAACAAGAACTTCGACCAATGCTTCAAAGTCAAAGTCCTTGCCACCCTCCCTCCCACAGCCCCCTCCATAGATGTCAAGACGAAAGAATTGGCTTTCATTTGGGTGCTTGGAGCTGCTTCCAGTCCTGGTCTCAACAGACAGCAATAGTACCATAGCTATCAACTCTACACCAACTGTTTAATTAAATTGAAATAAATTTCATCATATAATAAATTTCACAGCTATCAAATATATATTAAATGTTCAATAAAAATGAAAAATAAATTTCATTCAAGATCAATTCTACAATTCCTTTCTCCAATTTTAGTCTAATTCTTTTTTGATTTCTATTTTTAAATACCCTTTTTTCTACCAATTCATAAGCTACCCTTGTCCTTATTCATAACCCACTCAAATCTTAAATATCCCGTTTGTAACCGCCTCCTAAATAGCCCATAATGTCCCCTGAATCTGTACCCTTTTTCTCTCCATCTGTCTGCACCGCTTAATCTGTGGTCTCTGCTGCTACAATTGACTCTCCATGCGTACTCTGTGGTCACGACCGCTGGATTTCAAACTGTACCACTCACTGCTGTCTGCTCGGTTGAGGAAGGGAACTCAGTTCTCGAAAATTTCCGTTTCTAATGTAAGTTTTTAAGTGTTTTCAATTTATTAATGTCTTGTCTCCTGTTTTAATTCATATGACGACATATTCCTCATATGGCCTCATGGACATGATACCCTCTCCCACTTCCTCAATCAACTCAACTCCAACTACTCTGTCTCCTTCACCTGGAATATCTCTGAATCCTCCATCAACTTCCTAGATGTCAACGTAATCCTTTCCAACTCCAATGCCTTATCCACCAATACTCTCTCCAAATCCACCCACACTCAACAGTTCCTACACTTTGAGAGTTGCCATCCCTACCACATCAAAAGATCCCTCCCACATTCCCTCTCAATCCGAGGCCAAAAATTTGCAGTGATCCCCACCACCTTGACCAGTACCTCAAAAAACTCCACCAATCCCTCCTGAAATGTAACCATTCTAAAATGTTGTTACAGAAACAAATCTCCTTCAAAACAGACACTAATCCAACCACAAAAAATTCCCAAATCCCACAAACTTCAAAGCTCTGTACCACCTACTTCCCTGGAATCGAAAAACCTCAAGCCTGTCCTTAAGATCTGTTCCATGTCGTCTCCTCCAATCCCTCTATCAAACACCTTTTCCAGCAACCACCCACCCTCATTTACAAGCAGCCTCCCAACCTCAAAAGAATTTTCAATAAAAACCAATCACTCACCTCTGATGAAATCCCAACTCCACCTGGTACCCTACCCTGCAAACGCCCCCGCTGTAAAACCTGCCCTATCACTGATCCTTCCATTTCCTTTACCAGTCCTATCACCAACTACACCCATCAAATCCATCAATCCAGTAATTGCATCTCCAAAAATTGCATCTACCTTCTTTCCTGCAACTTCTGTTCTACCCATCCCTACCCATGGCTCTGAGCACAACAAGAACTTCGACCAATGCTTCAAAAGTCAAAGTCCTTGCCACCCTCCCTCCCACAGCCCCCTCCATAGATGTCAAGACGAAAGAATTGGCTTTCATTGGGTGCTTGGAGCTGCTTCCAGTCCTGGTCTCAACAGACAGCAATAGTACCATAGCTATCAACTCTACACCAACTGTTTAATTAAATTGAAATAAATTTCATCATATAATAAATTTCACAGCTATCAAATATATATTAAATGTTCAATAAAAATGAAAAATAAATTTCATTCAAGATCAATTCTACAATTCCTTTCTCCAATTTTAGTCTAATTCTTTTTTGATTTCTATTTTTAAATACCCTTTTTTCTACCAATTCATAAGCTACCCTTGTCCTTATTCATAACCCACTCAAATCTTAAATATCCCGTTTGTAACCGCCTCCTAAATAGCCCATAATGTCCCCTGAATCTGTACCCTTTTTCTCTCCATCTGTCTGCACCGCTTAATCTGTGGTCTCTGCTGCTACAATTGACTCTCCATGCGTACTCTGTGGTCACGACCGCTGGATTTCAAACTGTACCACTCACTGCTGTCTGCTCGGTTGAGGAAGGGAACTCAGTTCTCGAAAATTTCCGTTTCTAATGTAAGTTTTTAAGTGTTTTCAATTTATTAATGTCTTGTCTCCTGTTTTAATTCATATGACGACATATTCCTCATATGGCCTCATGGACATGATACCCTCTCCCACTTCCTCAATCAACTCAACTCCAACTACTCTGTCTCCTTCACCTGGAATATCTCTGAATCCTCCATCAACTTCCTAGATGTCAACGTAATCCTTTCCAACTCCAATGCCTTATCCACCAATACTCTCTCCAAATCCACCCACACTCAACAGTTCCTACACTTTGAGAGTTGCCATCCCTACCACATCAAAAGATCCCTCCCACGTTCCCTCTCAATCCGAGGCCAAAAAATTTGCAGTGATCTCCACCACCTTGACCAGTACCTCAAAAAACTCCACCAATCCCTCCTGAAATGTAACTATCCTGAAAGGTTGTTACAGAAACAAATCTCCTCCAAAACAGACACTAATCCAACCACCAAAAATTCCCAAATCCCACAAACTTCAAAGCTCTGTACTACCTACTTCCCTGGAATCGAAAACCTCAAGCCTGTCCTTAAAGATCTGTTCCATGTCGTCTCCTCCAATCCCTCTATCAAACACCTTTTCCAGCAACCACCCACCCTCATTTACAAGCAGCCTCCCAACCTCAAAAGAATTTTCAATAAAAACCAATCACTCACCTCTGATGAAATCCCAACTCCACCTGGTACCCTACCCTGCAAACGCCCCCGCTGTAAAACCTGCCCTATCACTGATCCTTCCATTTCCTTTACCAGTCCTATCACCAACTACACCCATCAAATCCATCAATCCAGTAATTGCATCTCCAAAAATTGCATCTACCTCCTTTCCTGCAACTTCTGTCCTGTCTTCTACATAGGTGAAACCACCACTGCCCTAAATCTCCGGATCAACAATCACAGGGCTTCCTTTAAAAATAATACTTCCCTACCCATCCCCACCCATTGCTCTGAGCACAACAAGAACTTTGACCAATGCTTCAAAAGTCAAAGTCGTTTCCACCCTCCCTCCCACAGCCCCCTTCATAGATGTCAAGACACATTTATTTGGGTGCTTGGAGCTGCTTCCAGTCCTGGTCTTAACAGACAGCAATAGTACCATAACTATCAACTCTACACCAACTGTCCAATCAATTTGAAATAAATTTCATCATATATAAGAAATTTCACAGCTATAATAAATTTTCAATAAAAATAAAGATAAATTTAATTCCAATTAAATTCTATAATTCCATTTTCTAATTTTATTCTACTTCATTTCGGGTCTCTAATTTTAAATCTCCTCTTTTCTATCAATTCATAATCTACACCTTTCCTTATCCATAACCCACTCAAATTTGAAACCTCCCGCTTGAAATAACCCATCATTGCCCACCAACTAATCCCATAATGCTCCTTCAATCAGTGCACCTCTATTCATCTGTGCTCTATGGTCTACCCAACATCTCTACCGCATCTCTGTGGTCACGACCGTTAGAATGTTCAAATCTGCACCACTTCACTTCCTGGTTGATTGACAAAGGGGGCCCAGCTCCCAAAAATTATTGTTTAAATGTAAGTTTTTAAGTGTTTTTAATCTGTCCGTGTCCTGTGTATCCTGTTTATATTATAAAACTTTAAAGTGTTATATATATATTGTACTTATATTGTGTACTATGTACTATATATTGTGTTATATATATATATATCCACATAACAGAAGACACTTTAAAGTTTGTAATATAAATTAAAACAGGAGACACAAGAAGAAAACATAGATTGAAAACACTTCAAAACTTACATTAGAAATGGGGGAAATTTTTGGAGACTGAGTCTCCTTTCTCAACCGAACAGACTGCAGTTTTGAATCCAACAGTTGACCACTGAGTACGCATGGAACTCAATTGTAGCAGCAAAGACCACAGATTACGCAGTCTCCGAAAATTTCCCCCATTTCTAATGCAAGTTTTCAAGTGTTTTCAATCTATTTATATCTTTATTTTATCTTCTTTCTATATTATATATATATATATATATATATATTATATATATATATAAATTAAAACAGGAGACACAATATATAAATAGATTGAAAACACTTGAAAACTTACATTAGAAATGGGGGAAATTTTCGGAGACTGAGTCTCCTTCCTCAACCGAGCAGACTGCAGTTTTGAATCCAACGGTTGACCACAGAGTACGCATGGAACTCAATTGTAGCAGCAAAGACCACAGATTACGCAGTCTCCGAAAATTTCCCCCATTTCTAATGCAAGTTTTCAAGTGTTTTCAATCTATTTATATCTTTATTTTATCTTCTTTCTATATTATATATATATATATATATATATATATATATATATATATATATATAAATTAAAACAGGAGACACAATATATAAATAGATTGAAAACACTTGAAAACTTACATTAGAAATGGGGGAAATTTTCGGAGACTGAGTCTCCTTCCTCAACCGAGCAGACTGCAGTTTTGAATCCAACGGTTGACCACAGAGTATGCATAGAGACACAGATTATGCAGTCTCCGAAATTTTCCCCCATTTCTAATGTAAGTTTTTAAGTGTTTTAAATCTATTTATATCTTGTGTCTCCTGTTTTAATTTATATTACAAACTTTAAAGTGTCTTCTGTTATATATTATATATATATATATTATATATATATATATAACAGGAGGCACAAGACATAAATAGATTGAACACACTTGGAAACTTACATTAGAAATGGAAACCAGTGTGTGGGTCACTGCTCGGTTGAGGAAGGAACTCAGTTTCCGAAAATTTCCGTTTCTAATTTAAGTTCCCAAGTGTTTTCAATCTATTTATGTCTTGTAAAAACTTACATTAGAAATGGGGGAAATTTTCGGAGACTGAGTCTCCTTCCTCAACCGAGCAGACCCATTTCTAATGTAAGTTTTTAAGTGTTTTCATTCTATTTATATCTTGTGTCTCCTGTTTTATTTTTTATTACAAACTTCAAAGTGTCTTCTGTTATGTGCTTTCGATTATTTTACTAAGCATAATTATGTATTGTTTTTAGAAAACAAACAAGTTTAAATCTATGCCGAATGATATCACAGTTACAGTTACATCATTTATGCATTATTACAAAATTTATCTTGTCGCATATACTAGGCTTATATTGAAACGTGGTTTTGCTAATTACTTCCCCAGCTCTATGATAAATTTTCAACCGAATTAAAGCTATTGGACAAAAAAAAAAATTTTGGTAGACATTAGGCTTTTATAATGATTTATAATCATAGTTTCTGTTCGGGAACGCCATGTATAACGGTTTTAAAAATATAAGTCACTGTTCGTGAGCCATGTTGTAAGGGTTTTAATATTATGTCCCTGATTTAGGGAACATGTGCAGTGGATTTTTTATGGTTTATCTAAATTAATAATTTGCAAACCTTTTTTAAAAAGAGTGTTTGATGATCGGAATTAAATTTATTCTAAAAATACAAGAAAATTTAATTAGGAAATTTTATATTATTTGGGATGGAAAATAATATATTAGGAGATGGATGAATATAATTAGAACTGGCAGATAATGATAATGATAAATGTGATATTTTACTCACCGCTGTTAATAATAATTTGCTTACGTGCACGCGTTTCTCTCAGCCCAACTTCATATATTTCGCCAAACGTGGTCTTTGCGGCATGATACCCGGCACGAGACACACGACACGGGATGTGCAACTTTCGGGACCGCACTGTCACTTTTTCCTCACTGCCAGTTCATTACTTGCACTGTCCTGTTATCATTTTCACTATGCCAGTATAGAAATGTAATGAAGGATAGAGGAGTTGTTTCACCATTATCTCTTAGAGCTTGGCTAGAGCTGCCTTATCTGCTACAATAGTTGGCAGATAGCAGGGTTGAAACTTTAGTTTATTTTAAAACTGGACAATATTTTTATATTCTCAAAAATGGATCATTACAAAAAATATACATCAATCAAAATAAAAATATACACCTACACCCACCAAATCCATCAATCCAGTAATTGCATCTCCAAAAATTGCATCTACCTTCTTTCCTGCAACTTCTGTTCTACCCATCCCTACCCATGGCTCTGAGCACAACAAGAACTTCGACCAATGCTTCAAAGTCAAAGTCCTTGCCACCCTCCCTCCCACAGCCCCCTCCATAGATGTCAAGACGAAAGAATTGGCTTTCATTTGGGTGCTTGGAGCTGCTTCCAGTCCTGGTCTCAACAGACAGCAATAGTACCATAGCTATCAACTCTACACCAACTGTTTAATTAAATTGAAATAATTTCATCATATAATAAATTTCACAGCTATCAAATATATATTAAATGTTCAATAAAAATGAAAATAAATTTCATTCAAGATCAATTCTACAATTCCTTTCTCCAATTTTAGTCTAATTCTTTTTTGATTTCTATTTTTAAATATCCTTTTTTCTACCAATTCATAAGCTACCCTTGTCCTTATTCATAACCCACTCAAATCTTAAATATCCCGTTTGTAACCGCCTCCTAAATAGCCCATAATGTCCCCTGAATCTGTACCCTTTTTCTCTCCATCTGTCTGCACCGCTTAATCTGTGGTCTCTGCTGCTACAATTGACTCTCCATGCGTACTCTGTGGTCACGACCGCTGGATTTCAAACTGTACCACTCACTGCTGTCTGCTCGGTTGAGGAAGGGAACTCAGTTCTCGAAAATTTCCGTTTCTAATGTAAGTTTTTAAGTGTTTTTCAATTTATTAATGTCTTGTCTCCTGTTTTAATTCATATGACGACATATTCCTCATATGGCCTCATGGACATGATACCCTCTCCCACTTCCTCAATCAACTCAACTCCAACTACTCTGTCTCCTTCACCTGGAATATCTCTGAATCCTCCATCAACTTCCTAGATGTCAACGTAATCCTTTCCAACTCCAATGCCTTATCCACCAATACTCTCTCCAAATCCACCCACACTCAACAGTTCCTACACTTTGAGAGTTGCCATCCCTACCACATCAAAAGATCCCTCCCACGTTCCCTCTCAATCCGAGGCCAAAAATTTGCAGTGATCTCCACCACCTTGACCAGTACCTCAAAAAACTCCACCAATCCCTCCTGAAATGTAACTATCCTGAAAGGTTGTTACAGAAACAAATCTCCTCCAAAACAGACACTAATCCAACCACCAAAATTCCCAAATCCCACAAACTTCAAAGCTCTGTACTACCTACTTCCCTGGAATCGAAAAACCTCAAGCCTGTCCTTAAAGATCTGTTCCATGTCGTCTCCTCCAATCCCTCTATCAAACACCTTTTCCAGCAACCACCCACCCTCATTTACAAGCAGCCTCCCAACCTCAAAAGAATTTTCAATAAAAACCAATCACTCACCTCTGATGAAATCCCAACTCCACCTGGTACCCTACCCTGCAAACGCCCCCGCTGTAAAACCTGCCCTATCACTGATCCTTCCATTTCCTTTACCAGTCCTATCACCAACTACACCCATCAAATCCATCAATCCAGTAATTGCATCTCCAAAAATTGCATCTACCTCTTTTCCTGCAACTTCTGTCCTGTCTTCTACATAGGTGAAACCACCACTGCCCTAAATCTCCGGATCAACAATCACAGGGCTTCCTTTAAAAATAATACTTCCCTACCCATCCCCACCCATGGCTCTGAGCACAACAAGAACTTTGACCAATGCTTCAAAAGTCAAAGTCGTTTCCACCCTCCCTCCCACAGCCCCCTTCATAGATGTCAAGACACATTTATTTGGGTGCTTGGAGCTGCTTCCAGTCCTGGTCTTAACAGACAGCAATAGTACCATAACTATCAACTCTACACCAACTGTCCAATCAATTTGAAATAAATTTCATCATATATAAGAAATTTCACAGCTATAATAAATTTTCAATAAAAATAAATATTAAAAAAAATAAAGATAAATTTAATTCCAATTAAATTCTATAATTCCATTTTCTAATTTTATTCTACTTCATTTCGGGTCTCTAATTTTAAATCTCCTCTTTTCTATCAATTCATAATCTACACCTTTCCTTATCCATAACCCACTCAAATTTGAAACCTCCCGCTTGAAATAACCCATCATTGCCCACCAACTAATCCCATAATGCTCCTTCAATCAGTGCACCTCCATTCATCTGTGCTCTATGGTCTACACAACATCTCTACCGCGTCTCTGTGGTCACGACCGTTAGAATGTTCAAATCTGCACCACTTCACTTCCTGGTTGATTGACAAAGGGGGCCCAGCTCCCAAAAATTATTGTTTAAATGTAAGTTTTTAAGTGTTTTTAATCTATCCGTGTCCTGTGTATCCTGTTTATATTATAAAACTTTAAAGTGTTATATATATATTGTACTTATATTGTGTACTATGTACTATATATTGTGTTATATATATATAGCACTTATAAGTGCTATATATATTTATATATATAGCACATAACAGAAGACACTTTAAAGTTTGTAATATAAATTAAAACAGGAGACACAAGAAGAAAACATAGATTGAAAACACTTCAAAACTTACATTAGAAATGGGGGAAATTTTTGGAGACTGAGTCTCCTTTCTCAACCGAACAGACTGCAGTTTTGAATCCAACAGTTGACCACAGAGTACGCATGGAACTCAATTGTAGCAGCAAAGACCACAGATTACGCAGTCTCCGAAAATTTCCCCCATTTCTAATGCAAGTTTTCAAGTGTTTTCAATCTATTTATATCTTTATTTTATCTTCTTTCTATATTATATATATATATATATATATATATATATATATATATATAAATTAAAACAGGAGACACAATATATAAATAGATTGAAAACACTTGAAAACTTACATTAGAAATGGGGGAAATTTTCGGAGACTGAGTCTCCTTCCTCAACCGAGCAGACTGCAGTTTTGAATCCAACGGTTGACCACAGAGTATGCATAGAGACTCAATTGTAGCAGCAGAGACCACAGATTATGCAGTCTCCGAAATTTTCCCCCATTTCTAATGTAAGTTTTTAAGTGTTTTAAATCTATTTATATCTTGTGTCTCCTGTTTTAATTTATATTACAAACTTTAAAGTGTCTTCTGTTATATATTATATATATTTATATTTATATATATATATATAAATTAAAACAGGAGACACAATATATAAATAGATTGAAAACACTTGAAAACTTACATTAGAAATGGAAACCAGTGTGTGGGTCACTGCTCGGTTGAGGAAGGAAACTCAGTTTCCGAAAATTTCCGTTTCTAATTTAAGTTCCCAAGTGTTTTCAATCTATTTATGTCTTGTAAAAACTTACATTAGAAATGGGGGAAATTTTCGGAGACTGAGTCTCCTTCCTCAACCGAGCAGACCCATTTCTAATGTAAGTTTTTAAGTGTTTTCAATCTATTTATATCTTGTGTCTCCTGTTTTATTTTTTATTACAAACTTCAAAGTGTCTTCTGTTATGTGCTATATATATATATATATATATATATTATATATATATATATATATATTATATATATATATATAAATAAATGTCTGTTTGTTTGTTTTTTTGTTCCCTATTGACTCGTAAACTCGAAACAATCATCCAAATGACAGTTATCATCCAAACAAAAAACCTTTTACAGTTTTACACTTTTTAATGATTTGGCGCCCCGAGGCCTAGCCTGTGTGGGGTCGAATAAATAAATGTTTCTAATTATTCTTGTTAACAAGAATATGTTGATTTCTTCCCAACTTCATTCTGAGTATTTTGAGCCTAATTATGGAGCATGACATAAGGACCTCATGTAAAAGTATTCGAGTTATATTTAACAAACATTATAATCTATGTTTGTTTGAATTATATCAGGCTTAGTATATTTAAGAAAAAAATTATCTACCTTCAAACCTTATTCAAATCCGATTTTGCAATAGCAATTGATGTTTTTAGGTTTGACAAATGCTGAAAGAAAATTGATTGAAGAAGCGTTTTGTGCTAAAACAATATTTTGCATTTGTTGTACGTCGACATTGGCCGCTGGTGTGAATTTACCAGCCAAAAGGGTGAGAATATACTTACTTGTGTAACATTGTTTCAGTAGAATTCAGTGTGGAGCTTGAATTACAATGAAGTAGCCTAAGTAGATTTACAAGATTGCAATTGATTTTTTTCGTATTTGAAAACATCACATATTATTTTTTGATATTCCTGAAATAATATTGTTAGTTTTCATTCACTAGGTTAGAGCTTAATTTGAACTAGTATATAAATAAAATTTAGTATTGTAGAAACCCACTAGGTCACAGGATAGCCTCAATCTTTCAGAATACTCCCTATTTGTCATTAATACAAAGTAACAACAGAGACCACAGATTATGCAGTCTCCGAAATTTTCCCCCATTTCTAATGTAAGTTTTTAAGTGTTTTAAATCTATTTATATCTTGTGTCTCCTGTTTTAATTTATATTACAAACTTTAAAGTGTCTTCTGTTATATATTATATATATATATATATTATATATATATATATATAACAGGAGGCACAAGACATAAATAGATTGAACACACTTGGAAACTTACATTAGAAATGGAAACCAGTGTGTGGGTCACTGCTCGGTTGAGGAAGGAAACTCAGTTTCCGAAAATTTCCGTTTCTAATTTAAGTTCCCAAGTGTTTTCAATCTATTTATGTCTTGTAAAAACTTACATTAGAAATGGGGGGAAATTTTCGGAGACTGAGTCTCCTTCCTCAACCGAGCAGACCCATTTCTAATGTAAGTTTTTAAGTGTTTTCAATCTATTTATATCTTGTGTCTCCTGTTTTATTTTTTATTACAAACTTCAAAGTGTCTTCTGTTATGTGCTATATATATATATATATATAAATAAATGTCTGTTTGTTTGTTTTTTTGTTCCCTATTGACTCGTAAACTCGAAACAATCATCCAAATGACAGTTATCATCCAAACAAAAAACCTTTTACAGTTTTACACTTTTTAATGATTTGGCGCCCCGAGGCCTAGCCTGTGTGGGGTCGAATAAATAAATGTTTCTAATTATTCTTGTTAACAAGAATATGTTGATTTCTTCCCAACTTCATTCTGAGTATTTTGAGCCTAATTATGGAGCATGACATAAGGACCTCATGTAAAAGTATTCGAGTTATATTTAACAAACATTATAATCTATGTTTGTTTGAATTATATCAGGCTTAGTATATTTAAGAAAAAAATTATCTACCTTCAAACCTTATTCAAATCCGATTTTGCAATAGCAATTGATGTTTTTAGGTTTGACAAATGCTGAAAGAAAATTGATTGAAGAAGCGTTTTGTGCTAAAACAATATTTTGCATTTGTTGTACGTCGACATTGGCCGCTGGTGTGAATTTACCAGCCAAAAGGGTGAGAATATACATACTTGTGTAACATTGTTTCAGTAGAATTCAGTGTGGAGCTTGAATTACAATGAAGTAGCCTAAGTAGATTTACAAGATTGCAATTGATTTTTTTCGTATTTGAAAACATCACATATTATTTTTTGATATTCCTGAAATAATATTGTTAGTTTTCATTCACTAGGTTAGAGCTTAATTTGAACTAGTATATAAATAAAATTTAGTATTGTAGAAACCCACTAGGTCACAGGATAGCCTCAATCTTTCAGAATACTCCCTATTTGTCATTAATACAAAGTAACAACAATAACAATAGATAGTTTAAACATAATAGTTTATGAAGCTTCATTTAGAGGTCAAATCATTTGATGAATCATTGTTTCAGTTTTGAATATTTGATTAATTTCATTTGTCTTATCCACCTTGGAAAACTGTGCATTGTAATTTTCAATTGTATTAATTAACTACCTTGAACGTCACATAAATAACATTGAATTGAATTTTAGGTAATTTTGAGATCTCCATACATTGGCACAGAGTTCATAAACCTCAGCCGCTACAAGCAGATGGTGGGCCGAGCTGGCAGGGCTGGCATAAGCAACGGTTGTGGCGAGAGCTTCCTATTATGTAAACCATGTGATACATTGAAGGTAACATAACTAATTCTCAATTCAAAAACTGAAATTAATAGTAGAGTTTTTTCATAAAATACAAGTATTAATAAACAAATATTGATTTTGACAAATCAGCTTGCAAATTGGAGTGTTGCCAATTATTGATGTAGAATTAGAAGACAAATTTATTAGTTGAATTTGAATAAAATCAAATGCTCTGACAATAGAAATAGTTGGTTGAAATAAAGGACAATAGGAGGAAATAACTATTTAAAAAAAACAGAAATGACTGCTAGTTGACAAGCAATAATTTCACCACAATAGCTGAGCGAGTTACGGTACTGTCAAAAGGGACTGTCAATAGCTTCAGATTCAATAATCCTTAAGGCAAACGTACACAGCAACAGACGTACTACCGGTATGCAGACAGACGAAGGAGGAATCCCTCCCCAGGCGTTCAAATGTTGCAGACGTCCATCTGTCTGCATGTGTCTGCTCTCGTCTACATGCAGACGTTTGATTTTTTTCTGTATGTCTGCATACGTCTGTTGCTATGTGGGTTTGCCTTTACGCATCGAAAGACTCTTGCAAAACTAATGACAGTTACTATTAACGTTATACTGGAACGAATTACATGAGGTTTGTAACATTTAGCGGTGCCTGTTTATTTTGTATTTTGAAAAAAATTCTAAAGCTATTATTGAGAGTGAACATGATTTTATACCAGTACAGTTTTGAATACTCAATTATTAACAAACTTGAGCATCATTCACAATATTTCTTTTTTATACTTGAAAGCAACTATTATATGGTACAGTTCCAATATGAATTCAAACTACTGTAAATACTTGGTACAATCGAAAAGTATGATTTATTCTTAGAATAATATCTAATAACAAGCAAGAATATTTCAAATTTCAATCTATTTGTAATTGAAAATAATAATTAAACTTTGAATCCGCAGATTGGGGAACTATTACATTCGCCCATGGATATATGTAAAAGTCAGCTAAGAGATCCAGAGCCTTTCAACAGCTTTCTGTTAAGTGTTGTAGGGCTAAACATATGCTCTTCTAAGAAATCCATGAAGCAACTTATGGAGTCTACGTTACTGTTCACACAAAATCTTGGTGAATCCGAAAGAGATGCATTAGTTGAAGAAACCGTTGCTAAATTGTTGGAGACAGGAGCTTTGCATGTAAAAAAATGTGATGATGAGGAAGATATTCTTTCTCTTTCCACTCGTGGACGAGCTGCTATGAGAGGTGAATGGTCTAATTCCAGTTTCATTAATGTTTGTGAAATTAATAAAACTAATGACAAAAGTTTGGTTCTCATTGAACACAATTATTCCAATCCTCTAACGTTTTTAAGTTCTACAAAAAATTATGTTCAGTGTCTGTTCTTATTATTTCTATAATATCTTCCCATGGAATGTTTCCATACATTTCTATGATTATACCTACCCATATATATCTTACTGCATATCGTAAATATGAGTTTTTAAATTTTATTTTATATTTGAAACACTATGTATGCTGAGTGTTTGCTGAATTTGTGAAGGAGACTTATAAGATAATAATTTTGTTGTCTCTAAAAATAAATAATTGACAATTGTTTTGTAAAAAAATATTATCGATTTGTGGTTTATGTTCTAGTCTAGAATGTTTAAACTGGAATGTTACTATACTTGTTAAGTACCAAAGTCTTTCCTCAAAAATGAAATTTTAATCCTGTATATACTTAATAAATTATTTACTTATATCAGCAAATTAATGCTATCATCAATGGTTCATTTACTTATCAATCTTATTGATATTGAGTCGTATTGGTTACATTAACATCTATCATAAGCTTAATTACATTTTTATCGAAAGATTCTGTGTCTGTTATGAGATTTAAGAATTTGATAGCATGTAAGCCAAATAGCTTTAACATTTCAAGAATTCATTGCCACTCTTATCAATTTAGACTCAGTTTTGATACTGGGTTTTGTAGTGAATGAAATTGACGTAATACCAAATAGGCCTATTCTAAAATTTTCAGTGACATTTTGGCTAATGTTATTGCATATTTATCTTTTTTTGCAGGAACATTTGACATGGAAACTGCCAATAGAGTATTCGAAGACCTCCAGTTAGCAAAAAAATCGTTGGTTGTTACAAACCATTTACATCTGATCTTCTTGATTACTCCTTATGCTATGATGGAAACTATCAAATTCGAACAAAAGCCGTTCACATCCAAAGTAGAGTTTTATTATTTTCCTTTCTAGTATTACGAAAATAATAATACTATAGTAATTAATTTTTTACAGTATTTTATTTGTCAATCTTCTTAGGGCCAGTTTCCGAGCTCGGGATTTAGCTAAGTTCTAGACTTTAAACAGTTGGAGTAGAAAAATTGGCTTTCCCAAACGGGGCGTAGTCGTAGTTCAAGTTTAAATCAAATATCGAAAAACTAGAAAATTGAACACAAAATAAAATAATAAAGAGAAAAAAGTGTAAAGTTTTAGCTATTTTGAATTATTTAGGAATGTTTCATTTCGTCAAGGAAAAACGTTTCCAATTATAGAAATGTGAAAATAAATGAAAAATATCATAAAAACTACGACTACGCCCCGTTTCGGAAATCCAATTTTCTGACTCCAGCTGTTTAAAGTCTAGAACTCTAGCTAAATCCCGAGCTCGGAAACCGGCCCTTAATCTCATCGCAATCTTATGTTCTTGGTGCTAAAAGGTTTTACAACTCTGCATTTGAATCACAAAATCTGTTATTTTACATAACATTTTGTATTCATTACAACATACACAACATTTTGTTTCAACTTGATTTTTTTCTAATTTGAACTGTCAATTTTATTTGTCCATGAGCCTTAATACTCTAATATTTTATTTTCAGTTCATGTCACTAAACAGTGATGCAATCCAAGTGGCTATGGTACTGGGTATTGATGAACGCTGTGTTGCTCAAATGATGTGTGGACGCAAGCCTAAGGTATCCGATCATGATTCTCAAGAAACATGTTACATGCTCATGTGACTTATAGTAATACTAAATTGGTAACAAGATACCAACAGATATTATGTCATTTATTTAAATTAGCAATTAATTTTTTAAATACTATCTTCATTGTACCGCTTAGTTTAATTTTTAACGTTTCAACTTTTAATCATTAGAATATGAGGATTCAAACTTTAAATCATCAGTATTATGATGCTTTTATTTAGGTTATTGTTTGAGGATATGTTGTAGCCATCAACTCTTGATAATAATTGCTTTTCTAAATAAATTAAGAAGAAAAATTGTTTCGCAGATATTGCGAATAAATTTTGAAATGTGTTCATAAGTGATTTACAACTGAATAAGATTATAAATGAATTTTTTACAAAAAGTGTAAACAGTATTGAAAATGTATTTTTGAGATAATAATATATTTTTAAATCGAATGAGGGAAACTAAGGTTTGCAGATTAGCTGTGTAATCATTTTAGTAAGCCCTAATCTTTACTGACATAAATTTGAAACTAATAACCTTTTACGTAGTTTGATCAAATAACTTTTATGAATTCTTCTCGACTACTCAATTTCATGGTACAGTAGGCTACTATTGTATATTTGAGTAGAACTGGTTTAGTCGATTGGATTTGATGCTGGCTTCTTAATACAAATACCTGGTTTGACCAAGATATATTGTTGGACAACTCCCATGTTTCGGATGTACACTCTCAGGGTCACTGAAATTAATCTTATATCAGATATTTATAAATTTATTTACGGTATGTATTTTTCAGGCGGAATTGCTACCCGTGTTGCACAGATTCTACTTGAGTCTTGTTCTGTTTGATCTGTGGGAAGAGAAGAGTGTGTGGGAAGTGTCCGACTCGTTTCAGCTGTCGCGCGGTGTCATCAGCACACTCCTCAATTCAGCCGTTGCGTTCGCATCTTCTGTTCTACGATTTTGTGAGGTTTGCTAAACTCTAGATCATTTTCTTCGGACACGAAACATGACCATATTTCACTATCTCCATAACCATGAATTGCAATAAAAAAGTTTTTTAATGAAGGTGTTTTTGTAGTTCATACATTATCGTATTGATTTCATCGGTGGGAAGACCAAAGGTAGTTGCACCGCGACGTATCACCCGATGTCCTTCAATATTTTAACTGAATTAAACACTTGAAGGTTGTAGTGTAGCCTACCTGTGTTTAAAGCTTTTTATTCCTCTATTATAAACACCATGAATATTGTCAGTAAAATTATAAATTTTGATTACTCTATTTTTTTAGACAATGTAACAAATTGCACATGGTAATTGAGTTTACAACTTGAATGAAGTTTTCATGAAGAATGGATTATTGACTCTTTAGGTATTCCAATTTATGGGTTTGAACTGTATTTAGATATAATTATTGTTTGCTTTTTATTACTACTTGAATATCACATGAAAGAATATTGATGATCTCGCCTTTATAGGGCTCACATGTACTAAAATTAGGATGCCTAATTTAAAATTTAATGAGATTCCTCAACCTCAATAATTTTGTAAATGAAACGAGTGAAAGAATGTGTTGAATATTCGTTTATTTAATTAAATAAGAGAAAAAACAACATTAACTTGATGCCATTAGGCCATCAAGACTAAACTATTTATTCTTAATCCCATGGTAACGATCCAATTGACGTATATTAACATACTAGCTTACCCGGCGAACTTCTTACCGCCAAAAGTCAATGTATCTCATGTCACACTTGACTTTATTATTTGGTGAATCATGAAATTTATCTGACAATCAATATTTTCATTTATATTTCAATACGGACTTCCTATGTGCTTAGTCATGCAGCATTTATTATTCCGAAAACATATTCTTCTCAATCAATTGGTAGTAATATCTATCAGTAAAGTGTTGAATTTAAAAAAATAGATAGGTTAAATCAGTGCTTTAAACATGAATTTAATGCTTTGCATAGTTGTTGATGGTCAATAGATGGTCCATGCGATGTACGATGAATTACACAGAATTCCATAGTCTTTCCATCTTCTATTTTAGGATAAATATAAGCTAAGCTAAATTAAAAAAGTAAATTATTCTGTCATTCTTCAGTAATAATTAATGAATGCAATATAAAATGAACAACTCTCTTTCATGAGGTGAATAATTTTTTCCAATATTTTCCAGTTTCTCAATGATAGGGGAGTGATAATTATTTGTATACGCCTTCCAAGGAACGATTATCTACAGCTGGTACCAATCAACTACGCTAACTTCAACTCCAAACTACCGTTTTAATACCAGTACACAATTTATCACAGGGTGACGTGTTTATCATACAGCTGGTAACTTTAGATGCTAAATCATATTATCACAATATGATCTTGAATCATGATCATCTTTCCGTTCTTCGGTAGCCGCTCGGCCGAAAATTTCGAAAACATAGTTCTGTAAAATGGATTAATAAATCATTATTATTAGCCCCCTTATAATAATTTCTAGTCAGAAACCATCCCAATATTCCCAAAGTTTCATGCCGTTCTGTCAAGTAGTTTTCGAGTCTATAGGAAACCTTTCAAATGCACATTCATTTATATATATATATATATATATATATATATATATATATATATATATATATATATATATTATATATATATATATTTATTTATATATTTATATCTTCCACCGAAGCTCTGCTCCTTCTGGTATGACCTTATAAAATTTGTCCCCTATCCTTGCTTTAATAGTGACTTTTTACCAACGCGTCCCCGACTCTCTGTAGTCTCTCACATGAACTTCTTCCCCCACTCTCAGTTCGATTTCTCTGCCCTTGTTTCCAATTGGTGTTTGATTTTCTTTCCTTAGTACGTTCAACCAGGTCTTCCTATATACCGGACCTGCGCCTAGAAAAAAAATGCCCGCCGTATGTAGTGGCCGGCATTCATATTTTAAACTAGACGAACTGAGATTTCGACATACTGAAAGACTCTCTCTAACAGCTGATTAGTGACCACCACATACGGTGGCCATTTTTTTTTCTAGGCTCAGGTCCGGTAGTATATAGGTGGTCCTGGTTCAACCTTCTACGTAGTTCCCGCCTAAACATCCTTTTTGCTGGAGTTTCTCCTGTAGTACAATGGGTGGAGATTCCTTAATTGAAAATATACTTACTTATGACTCCATAAGATGTTTCAATAGCGAATTTTGAATGTCTTCACTGCATTTTCAGCTGCTCCATTACTAGCCGAATGGAACGGAGGAGTAGTAATTTGTTTAATACAAAATGTGTTTTTGAACCTGCAAAATTCCTTGAATTGGCTGGAAGTGAAATTTGCTCCATTATGTGTCTCCAATGTTTTTGAAACTCCAAAACGCGCGAAAATCTCTCTCAGTTTTCTCAGTGCTGTAGATACTCCTCACTAATTTCATTGATACTGATCTCTGCTGCCACTTATTGATCTGGATGTCACTTCACAAACTTCAGACCATCTACTGAATGAATCGGTAACGGCAAGGTAATATTCATCTTTTACCGGTCCTGCATAGTCCACGTGAATCCGCTCATAAGGAGTATCAACAGAGGGCCATTTGCCTGTGTCTGATGGAGGCATTGGTCTTGATGACATACATACATCACATCTTTTTCAGTAATCCTCGATATCTTTATCCAATAAAGGCCACCAAAAATATGATCTGGCTCTTGATTTCATTTTTGTCATTCCCAAATGAGCTGTATTCAGTTCATTCAATAACCTCACTCTGAACTCTTTTGGAATCACTAACCTGTGACCCCACATAAAAACGTCCAAGTAAGTGCTCAACTCTAGTCTTCTCAAAAAATATGGTTCAAGTCTTCTTCCACAGAGACTGGCCATCCTTCCTTAATATATTTCAACACCATGTTTAGAATTGGATCTGTACGTGTTTCACTCCTCACTAATTTCATTGATACTGATCTCTGCTGCCACTAAATTTACATAATCTACTTCGTTAGAAATGTCAACTTCTTCATCCTCAACTGGCATCCTAGGGATTGCATCAGCTAGATTTGATGCTGAGCTTATGTGTTGAAATTTGTAATCAAATCCCGTTAACGCTGAAGTCGTCCTGCTGTCATTTTTGGGATTCCTTTCTTCTCTCCAAATATTGCTGCTAGTGGCTTGTGATCTGAATGTAACGTGAATGTCCTTCCCATTAGATAATGGTAGAATTTTGTGATTCCTCAGTAAATGGCCAATGCCTCTTTGTGTATTGTTGAGTACTCTCTTTCTGCATTAGTTAGTTTACGACTTACAAACCCTATAGGTCGTTTTGTACCATCCTTGAACTCGTGTAGTAGAACTGCACCAATACATTATTATACGTTATTAGATGCATCGCAATACAAGCATAGTGGTGCCGCAAGATCAAAATGTGCCAGAACTTGGTCTGAAGCAATTTCATTTTTTACATTCTCAAATGCCTTCTGAAACTTGCTATCCCAAACAAACTGGTTTCCTTTCTTCAAAGTTTATATAAAAGTCCTAGGAGATCTGGTAATCTACTGATAAATCTTCCAAAATAATTTATCACGTCCAAGAAAGATCTCAGTTCTGAAATGTTTACAGGTCTAGGACAAGTAAGCAGAGCCGAAACTTTTTTTGGATCTCTCTGAATTCCATTCATGTTTATTAAGTGTCCCAAGCATTTCTGAAAGCAAAAGGAAAATAACCTCACAGTAATTTATACGGTTATTCTGAACTAATTTATCCTCCCTGTGTTTATTATTTTTCTTGGTTTCACAAAACGAGGTGTAGTTCCAGGTTTTACCTTGACCGCAATTTTTCAGTTGTAAAAAACGCGCGATTATAAAATAGCCTGTCCTGCAGTTACTACTATTCATAGTACAGCTTTGACTTTTTTCTAAATATTATATTTTTTATTATTTTCTAAATATTATTATATTACATATAACTGGCTTTCAATATGGACCTCCACATTTTTACGATAAACCGCATAGTTTTTCCGTAAAAAAATAAAATATCTCGAAAAATGTACTTTTTATCATGGATTTTTTTTATTTCTCGAATATTTAGGTCGTTAGCCTACTAAGAGGAAAATCTTCCCAATAAACGTTGTAGGCAGTTTCTTCCTGAATCCAATGATGTATATAGTTTGGGGGTTACGATCATAGATGCGGCGGTGGGAGGGGGATAAGTAGCACTGTTACGCAGCGGCGCGGTCCACCCCTATGATTAATGCGCGTAGCGGCCTGCCTATCACATCGCTCCTACTAGTCTATGCATTCAAATTATGTATTTCAGGAACGCTATCTTATGTATTTTCGGTCGCTGAACACGATTTTCAACTCTCAAGCCTCAATAATTGATAATTTTCATAATATTCTACAAATTATGGTCAAAATTACAAACTTCATCTCATTCTGCAAGGAAACTAAGAAATTACTGTTTGAAATAAACGACACTTGGCTTTTAAGAAATATATTAAGATGGAATAATGATAACATATATGTGTTTTTGTTTTTATTTGAAGTTATTTTATTGTGATAAGCTGCAGGCTAAATTATTAATTAAACACTGGCCATGCTTACTTGATGTAGTGGTCAGTTAATTTCCAAAAAATGTTTGTGGAATATCTTAGTTTTTTATTGTGGAAATGGTTTTTATTATTCATCATCATAAAAATTATTTTCAGTGTGAAAATGTTAAGCTTTCGTGAATTTTGTCGTGAACTTTCGAGAAATTATATCCAATAGATTTGTATCAAAACAGAATGAAATTAAAATATAAATATTCATTCAAATTATTTTCTAACAGTAATATTATAATGGTATTTCACTAACTCTTGATTGATTCATCCAGTATTCCCGTTCAGACCGTTTTGAAATGGTAACAAGTTGACTGTATTCCTGCACGTAGCTATCGTGTACTAATGGATTATTCCTTCAATAAGTTTGTGCACAGGTACAACGAAAGTTAAGTCTGAAGCTGTCAGATGTTACTGGAAGAGTTGATATGTTTCTTATAGAGAAGATGGATTGAAAATTGTAATTCTATATGGGCCGTCAACACAGGTTTCTCCATTTTCTCGAGATGATTCATATATTCTCTCGCAATCAATGAAATCCTCTTCACACAGTTCCCCCTGACCTATTTTCTCTAGTAAAGGGTATGTTCTGGATCTCATCTCAATATGAATTACTTTCTTCGTCCGTAATTTACTAGTAGTACCACTGCCTGAGAAAGCGTAAGCAGCTGTCAAAATATTACATGAGTCTTATCCATATTCATTTGCTACTACGTAACATCCTATAGATACTTCTTATTCGTCGTATTCCCTTAGATTATCCACAAAGCGTTAAAATTCAATTTTAAAAATAATGAATCTTTTTCCATCAGAAACTGGAATAGTGTCCAACAAACATTTGTGATAGCCTCTAACAAATGTTTCTTATTGCATGTCACATTAATAAATCTCTGCCATAGCTTTAGAAATTGAGTCTCGATGGTTTGGATAGCATATTGGAGTGATTCATTTACTCTGCTACTTCAAGTATGTTCACTACCTCTGTTTGAACTTTGACCATATACATGAAAAACAATGTCCCACCTGCATCACTCTATTTTCATTGAGAATTTTCATAACTCTTCTCATCACAAAGTTTCCATAATCTTGCAGCGTATTGAAAGTTTTGAGAAGTAAAGTAGGAGTTGAATTCAACATAGCCATGTCATCATTATGTGAATTTGTCAACGATATTCAGGGATTGCGTCAAATCCACAACTTGTCTCAGTTACAATTTCATGTGTCAAGTTTTTGACTAGAGATTAAGAGTTTTTTTTTCAAATATCCATCAGATGTTGACAAAGATTGCGGCTATTGTAGAAATGCATGCTGCACTAAAACTCTAATTCTGAATTATCTTCAAACAGCTAGTAAAAATGCAGAGATCAGATCTTTTTCTTCTAGAATGAACTATAGATATTTTAGTCCGGGCGCAAATGTCAGAGTTTGAAGTTATATTAACCATAGTAAAAGTTGTTGGAATTAGATTTATCGAGAATAAATTGATTCGGCACTGCTGCTTCAATCAGAGCTATTCCTGGGAGTATAGATAATTTTTATTTTTCATAAAACAAACTTTTATGACGGAAGTTGCTTCAATTGATCCTATTCTATCAAGACTAATTTTGTTAGTATATCCGACAGATCACGAAAACTGCTTGAATAATTTCGATGAAATTTTAATAATTCAGTATGATATATGGAGGGCATTTTTAAAACTTCAGAAGTGTCCGTTGTGGACTCTGTTTGCAAAGAATGAGGAAATTCGTCCAAAATTTAACTTGGGCGAAAGAAAGGGCTTTTTATTGAAACGGCCAAATAGTGTTGTTGTTGCTTTTCCTAATGTAAAAGTATCTTCCATAGAAGTAAGGCGCTTTTCCCATTAATCAATTATTCTCAAACATTGATTGTTGAACATTGAGATTCTCAAACATTGAGAAAATAGAAGGTAGCTCTCGAAAAAAATATTGGAGAATATGCATAACAGTTCGTTGACTGTCAGTATTCCTCATTAATAGCATCAATGCTCCCCATTCAAACAATGCTGACACATTGATGTGAATCTTACTATTATTTGGTTACTTTAGATCAGATGAAGATAATAATGTTGATGCTATTGAAGCTACTGCTTCAATTTCAATCATGTTTGACATTTTTACTTTTGATGCCAGCTGTTATTATTATGTGAAAAAAAGCTATTTCTGTTTGAATATGTGTGTTTGTGGATATGTATGTATGTCGGGCGGATCACGAAAACGGCTTTAACGATTTTGATTAAATCAGGAATATAGTGTTTGCGACAAAAAACATTATTTTAGAACAGGTCTTAACTCTGGGAAGATTCGCTGACGTTCCTTGAGAAAGGATTATTGGTCCCTCAAGTAGCAGCTGATCAGAAAAAATCTGGTGTGGCGCACTCACACAACTTTCCTCGCCGTTATGAAAATTGATCACCTAGACGCGCATCTCAAGTCTACTTATAAACAAAGATCTGAAAGATCTGAGAAAACTGGTGACAGGACAATAACGCTGGAGACATACGAGGTCTACTATCTCTTCATAGTGAATCATTTAATATCATTTAATATAACCAACTGTTTGCAATTGAATAATCACATTTTTTCGAAGTTCGTTCTTATTTTCAATTTTAGGTGAAAATGTTACTGAACATTAATTGTAGAGATTTTCATGCTCAATCTTTTCCACTTGGAATTTTTTGTTCAAATTGTATCTGAAGCCTGATAAAATCAAACTTTGCATAGATGGGGTGGAGCTCCTGAAATTTCAACAGATATGGGACTTGTGGCAGTTGATAGAGCTTATAAATGAATATTTTAGGTATGGATTTAATCAAAATCGTTGAAGCCGTCTTTGAGAAAATCGCGAAAACCCCTGTTTTCGACTACATTTTTGCTATTTCAGCCGCCATCTTGAATTGCATTTGAACGAAGCTGTTCGTGTCGGATCCTTATAGGGGAAGGACCTCAAGTTCTAAATTTCAAGTCATTCCGTTAATTGGGAGATGAGATATCGTGTACACAGACGCACATACACACACACACACACACACACACACACACACACACACACACCACACACACACACACACACACACACACACAACACACACACACACACACACCCACACCCACATACAGACCAATACCCAAAAACATCTTTTTTGGACTCAGGGGACCTTGAAACGTATAGAAATTTGGAAATTGGTGTACCTTATTTCTTTCGGAAAGCAATACTTTCCTTACCTATGGTAATAGGGCAACGAAAGTAAAAAGTTTTCCATAGTCTGTTGAAAACGTATGAGTGTGTGAGCAAATGAAAAAGATCATAATAGCTGTAGTTGAGTTACCAAATTTGGTGAACTTATTTTAAAACATTGCAGTATTCATGAAACATCTGGAAGAATAGGTTCAGAAAGTGATTGGATGATAGCAAAAGAAATTTAAAATCGATCTTTCCAAATATATATGGTAGTTGAATGTGATGTTCATTGTGAGGTGATAGAAATGCGACTAATTTCTTCAGCTTCTGTTGTATTGGTTCCTCTGTTGATCCATGTTTGTACGCAGCCATGGCCTTGAGAGAGCCAGTTGCACTGTCTGTTAATTTATAATTATT
This sequence comes from Nilaparvata lugens, assembly GCF_014356525.2. Lineage (NCBI taxonomy): Eukaryota > Metazoa > Arthropoda > Insecta > Hemiptera > Delphacidae > Nilaparvata > Nilaparvata lugens. The sequence continues at coordinate 46,490,643 of NC_052507.1, forward strand.
ATTGAACGAAAATCCTAAATAAATGCTGCAAATCACCCCGAAGACCTCTGCTACTGCAGACATTGACAACAGGGCTAACAGCTAGATGGAAATACGATGAAACTACTATCCAAAAATTAGTTGCCAGCCCGGGAATCGAACCCGGTACCTGCCAATTGCCAGTCAGGAATGCTTGCCCTTACACCAAACTGACACTCTCTGGATAGCAGCGCTCATTTTATACGAAGCCATAGCGGCCAACTAGTTACAGATGGAATTAAATAGAGAATACATTTATTCAAATGCTAATTAATATATAATTATTATTGAACGAAAATCCTAAATAAATGCTGCAGAGGTCTTCGTAGCCCAGTCATTATAAAGCGACCCGACCAAACAAAAATTAAGGTAATTGATTTTATTGCTTTAATCAGTCCATTTGGGTTCTAGTAAGAGTAATCTATGGTTTCCCACCAAAATTTCTGAAGGCATAACTTTTGGCAGCCTAAAAACCGTTAAATTTTCGTACTTTTTTCAGTTTTTCCACGATATCTCCAAAACTAATTATTCTATCAATATTTTTGTTCTATACTTTTGTAAAGAGCATTTAATTTTCTGCAATTTTCATCTTTAAATTGTTCATCTATCTCCTATAGGAAGCGAGTTATGGCTCGTCGAAAATTGGTAATTTTTTCAATTCTGCGAAAAAATCACCAAATTCACGTTCTTTAGTCGGATTTACGGCTGAATTAGTCGTCTATAGTATTAATTGATCGTGATAATGGTGTTGTCATGATGTTTATGAGGTCAGTGATAATCTTACTGGCTCATAATGGTGAAAATGAGAATTAGTTATTTGTTGTAAGGGAGCCAGCTTTGTCATTTTGGGTTCCCAGAGGAAGATGGCAGAAAAGGGATGTGTGAGGTTAAGATTAATGAGGTTAATTAAGATTATTGAGCTTAATGAGGTGTGTGGTTAAGATTAAGTCAGATAAGTTGATCTATTCAAATAGATAACATAGTATTCATGGTTAGATTCTAGATTTCCAAAAAAAAAGTGAAATAAAAGTTTTTTTAAAATAAATTACCTACTCAGAAAGTTATATAAACTTCTAGAAGTTATTCAACGAAATGGTGATTAATTGTATTCAAAATCTTCAACAATTATTATTATGCTATTCCAAGGAATCGTTTGCAATACTATCTATACAAATGTTTATCTAAATGAAAAAGTAAAATTTGAATATAATATGAATGTCCATTCTTGGGAAAGGTTGTGTAGTGGTTCAGTGGTAGTGACTTGGGGACCTAAATGGAGCCTCTTGAAACCCTTTCGAGACCCAACGCATATGGACGGGGAATGGTCACGTGACACTTCTCCTCACATAGGAGTCTGCGTGAACTGCAGCTACTCAGTTTACGAGTTTACCTTGATTGTAGTGTTTGTTACTGTGACTAGCGTGTAAAACAATGAGTGGGATCGACGATACACTGTGTTTCATTTGTCAGACAACTAAAGAAGATGAGTCAAGTCACATTATGACCCAGAGAGTACTAGAAAGATTGTTAAAATGTAGTGTTGAACGTCAAAATCCTCACCATCAACGCTTTCTCAAGAAAAGCGGAGAGGTAAGGATTCACAACTCTTGTCAAAAAAAGTTATGTAAATCCAAAACTAATAGCAGTATGCATCTCCTCTTTTCTATCAATTCATAAGCTACACCTTTCCTTATTCATAACCCAGTCAATTCTCAAATCTTTATTGTGCCAAGAAATTCTTGAAGATGAGTAGCTGTTTATGGCACTCATCACCTCAAGCGGGACCGTCCCGTCCATCACGAGGTACTTTCAACTTCAAAGAGCAATGCTTCATGTGTGGGCAAGGGAATCCTGAGTACTTTCAGCAAAGGAAGGCAAGAAGTCTTTTTCAAAACAAGCTGCTATTTGAAAGGTGACAAAGTTGGAAATGAGAAGCTCTGTTTTGGATGCTGCAAAGAAAAGGGATGTTGAGTGGGCAATGAAATTGATTGAACGTTTCCAGAGTGAGACTGACTTGATAGCTGTAGATGCATGGTACCATAGTGAATGTAACAAAAAACTTTACCTGCCAGTTGGTCTAAGAGGAAAGAAGGGGCGACCACAATCTCGAGATGTTGATGATGCCATGGACCATATTTTTTCCTATATGGAGACTAATTCTGATGAGTGTCAGTTTTCTTACGAAGAGTTAACTAAACAAATACAGATTGGGGGTGGTCTTTAAGTAGTGATGGCAGTGTTCTTCAGCCCACACTAATGTCGCAGCAGCCTGCACCAGAGTATCTTCTGTACATTGTGTCCTGCCAATGTAAGACTGGATGTAGTAAGGCATGTACATGCATCAAAGCAGGATTAAAATGTTCACCCATCTGCAAAAATTGCAGTGGGGTGAACTGCGAAATATCGTGGAGGAAACCCTTGAGGATGAAGATGATGACCTGTCCCCGGACTTTGGCAACCCCGAAAACGATGATGACAGAGAGGCCGGCAAAGCACCAGAGCTCCAGGAGGAAAGCAACATACAACCAGGCCCATCCAAACGTCCAAGGAGGCAGTAATAATAGGCATGTCTTCCACAAAACTGGCGCAACTAAAAGAGTAGATTTCATGTAGGCATTCTGCTGTTTCATCCTCAACTGGACTATCTAGTTTAGTACTTGTTAATTTTCACACTATAATAATGTATAACGTGCACATTTCATTCCCAACAATGGATGTTTTTAGCAATAAGCATTTAGTCTGAATTCACACAACAACAGTTAGCGCCAAATCATGAGTCTCATAAATTTAACCACTATCCTAAAATATACATTTTTTGTTCAAAATCTTTCATCAGTGATTGTATTAACATCTCAGTAATACTCTAACTACGATCAAATAATATATAATACGACTTTATAAGAAGTAAAAAGGAAAAATATATGAATTTGATTTTTCGCAAAGTTGAAAAAAATTACCAATTTTCGACAAGCTAAAACTCGCTTCTTATATAGATGAACGTTTCACAGATGAAAATTGTAGAGAATCTAATGTTCTTCAAAAAAGTATAGAATAAAAATATTGATAGAACAATTGGTTTTGGAGATATCGTGGAAAAACTGAAAAAAGTACGAGAATTTAGTAGTTTTTAGGCTGCCAAAAATTATGCCTTCAGAAATTTTGGTGGGAAACCATAGATTACTCTTACTAGAGCCCCAATAGACCGATTAAAGCAATAAAATCAATTACCTTAATTTTTGTTTGGTCCAATGTACTATTTGATTGGGCTATCGGGGTGATTTGCAGCATTTATTTAGGATTTTCGTTCAATAATAATTATATATTAATTAGCATTTGAATAAATGCATTCTCTATTTAATTCCATCTGTAACTAATTGAACCTTGATTAAGCCATGTCACCAAGCAAAAGATACCTCAAGAACCAATTAGAGAATCATATAATATTGCAATGAGGTTATTAATCATTGTTCAATTGCTGGTAAATTTGATAGATTTATGTGTAGCTAGACAATAGAGTTTTGTTTGGTAAACAAGGGGTACAATTGATACTTCTTATCACTATTCAGCTGATAATTAATTAAGAAAGGAGAGCAATTTGAGACATGAAACTGTACGTTTGATTTGGTAAAAGTATACTGAATAGTTATAGGAATAGGTAAATATCATTTCTGTATTCATTTCATGAATGAATAATTAATTAATGTAAGTAAACTTTAGGCTCAATTTTCTCGAAACTAACAATATGTCACTTGGACCCCTTGTATTATAACCCCTTCATATGCAAAACCAGAGCCCTTCCTTATCAGTACTAATACAATTTAATATAATTCAAACTATATTACAATAATCAGTCATACATTTCAAGTAGTCATTGATTTTTCATTGTGATTCTAAAACAAACTACACAAATAGCTCCTGACTTCACTCAAAAAATATACTTTGACAATCTCTCATATTTGAACCGTTCATGAGTCCTTCTTGTAGTTGTTTGATTGAATTGATTGCTTGCTCTCACAGCTCTATTGAACTGAGCTCCCCTCAATAAATTCCCAGCAGTATTATCTCAAAATATTTTAGCTTCAACAAATATATCTCCTATTCCACTTCCATTCAAGTACTACCCCAAGACAATCAGCCAAATTCAGCCAGATGAAAAGTACCTATTTGTAGTTACAGAAATCAGTTGGTTAGAGTTGTATTTACTTTGCAATCAAATATTTAGTCAAATAACATGGGAGTAATTGCCATTATTAATTTGTGCTTCAACTATAAATTTATATTAAGAAAAATTTTCGCTACTGTTACACGGTGCTCTATATGGGGTGTATTTATTAGTTTCACTTGCTCCATTACTTGCCCTTTGCAATTCCAAAGTCATCATTAAACTAAATTGAATAATTACACTTTTCATAAAATAAATTTTTCATCGACTGGCAAACACTAGGATTCCTACCAAGATAGTTTATCGTTACAATAGGACCATAAATAATGATAATAAGATGAAGTTTGTAATTTTGACCATAATTTGTAGAATATTATGAGAATTATCAATTATTGAGGCTTGAGAGTTGAAAAATCGTGTTCAGCGACCGAAAATACATAAGATAGCGTTCCTGAAATACATCATTTGAATGCATAGACTAGTAGGAGCGATGTGATATCGTCATGTAGAGATAACTATTCCGTTTTTTACAACTTACCCCCCTCCACCCAATCTGTCGACCACCCTGGGACGTGATGACATCGAGTTTCATAATAATATTATATTATTATATATATTATATACACTAAAGACCCCCTAACAATAATCCGAAGTCAAATTCTCTGCCTCTCTCATGTATGATCAATGTAAGCCAGCACCTGGACTACTACCTTCTTACATGTTCTACATCTATATTCCTTGTATTTACAAGTAACCGAATTGTGTGAATTGTTCCCACATACCTCACAATAATTTCTACGGTTATTCTGAACTAATTTATTCACCCTGTGTCTATTATCTTTTCTTAAGCTTTGACGTTGAAACTTGATCTAAAACAATCTTACTTGTAAGAATGAATATTCCACACTGAAATCTTATAACCGCCATATTATTAACATGAAAAAATATAAGCAGTCACTATTTCTAAACCAATCATATTTATTAATAATTGTTCACAGGGTTTCATGTCGAAGGTTTTCAGTTCATCTCTAAACTTCTTTTTAGTTGAAATTGAAGTTGCAAACTAAAGTTACTCCCTTCATATATTATGTTGCTTGATGATACCTTAATTATTTTTGGATTAATTACTTATGTATATCCTACTCATTCATATAATATCCATAATTATTCCAAGTATAGTAAATGCTAAATTGTAAATTTTACAGGAATTGGAGGAAATGTGGTGTTTCAGGAGAGTTCTAGTCGAAATAACCAACCGTCTTTCACATTGTTGCACGCCCGAACTAATAGCTTTAATGGAACTCCCATCCGTCAAAATTGTAAGTTCTCTGATATTATTTTATCATGAATTTTAAAAATATACTTTTTAGTTTCCTCGGTCCATCCCTAGTTAGTATTCTTTTGCTTTCTAGATCATCAGAAATTCTTACTAATTAAATCTTCTTATCGTTTGAATTTTCAATCTCATCAAGTATAGTGCATTTCATGGCTCAAGTCCTCAAGCCAGAGGTCAAGTGTAGCAACATTTACACTATAGTATCCTTCTGTACCTATTGTAAACTATTTAATTTTTAAATAGCTAATTCCTGATTGCATGAAACAAATGACCGCAAAAAATGATTCTTGGAACGCAGTGCTAATCAGAGCATCTCAGTGAAGCTATCACTGTTGTGTTTAAGAAAGCACTAATATCAAAGTTGAAAAGATTTTTGCTGTGGGTTTCATTTTGAGCTCTACCTGGAATCTTCGATCAATTCACACATTTATAATTTATGATATAACATTCAGTTTGATTTTGTTTAAATGTTGCATTCTCTACATGAAGGAATGACCAAGTTATTTTGTGATAGTTATGTTTTGTTATTTTTATGTTAATTATAATATAGAATAGTATCTATGCTTGTTAAAATTACTTCTTTGCCGCTTCAAGTATTATTCTCCTGAAAGTTTTAATTTATTTTTAAATTGTATTTATATTTTTTAAAATGCGTCTGTTACGTTCAATTTCCAGTGAATGAGAATTGCTATAATCAAGCTGATTATTTGACCAGTTTTAGTAAGAAAATAAATAATAGACTGATATTATTTTAACCTTTTTGTTATTTAATAGAACGACTAGCAGTCAATTTCTTCAGTATATGAATTTGAAGAAATTTGACTGCTAATCGTTCTATTTAATAACAAAGTGATTTAATAGTGATTCTATTTAAAAGTGATTTAATAGTAAGCAGTTCGTGATGGATAACAATATTGAAGAATTATATAAATTATATGATTCAGTCATGTATACAAAATCGTGTTGAAATGTTGTCAAAAATAATAAAAACATTTTTTATAAATCAATCTTCTATATTGAACAAATTCACTTTTCAGGGTCGAGCTCGACAGTTGTATAACTCAGGTTTCAAAACAATATCGACGATTGCAAACACCGAGCCGAAGACTCTGGCCAAAGTAATCGATCATCTGCCTTGGAAAGTGGCACATCAAATTGTGGCTGCTGCTAAAGTAAGTCCAAATTTCTTCAAAGTATTTTATAGTTTATAGTATAATGAACTTTAAAGTATAAACTGTAGTACCTTAGAGTAAAGTATAGAGGCGAGGAGATAAGGAGTATGGTTTAATCATAATCATGAAATCGTTCTCCTTTTATCACCTTTTTGGTTCCAATTTTTCTTTTTCAATCTTGAAAATCAAAATTGCATTCAATCGTAAATTACTGTACTTATATTATTAGCCTACCTACTTACTCCCCCAAAGTGATTTTCCAACTCATAATACAGGTTAATTTATTTCTTTAGACACATTCGATAAACCTCATTGGAATGATTGCATTTAGTTTAAACATTGATTTATATTCAAATGTTCATTCTACACTTCTATTTTCAGCTTAAATTGATGACAACTGTTGAAACTTTACAAGAAGAGGCAGAAACGGTTTTAGCTTTCCTTCAAAACAAAGTTCCACAATGATTGCACATGCGAGAACGTAAGTAATCCGATCATTATCATCTCAAATGAAATGTTATACGAGCATTGCCAACAGAATATTTTATTTGAATCTTGTTATCACAGAAGATTGAAAATGGTGCAAGAGCGCAAATCTAGTGATATAGATTTATAGGTCTAGATAATAGGCTTTATTCTTATAATAATAGCAATACCAATCAAATATAATAATATGAAATATTACTATAATATAAATAATATGAATTTATTTATTCGTTAATTTAAAAAAATTGAATCCCCAACAATAGACTGTCAAATTTGTTAGTATTCTTTACAATAAATAATACAGTAACGACACTTCTGTTCCTTGAATTTGATCTGTATTTTTATTAAAATTCAGTGAGGACTAAAGCCACTCTAGAAACATGTTAATGAAATGATTATTCAGAGTTCCATTTGGAACAATCCAGAAGCTTCAGGTAAAATGATGTGGTTCTTCGCTCTCATCAAGGATCTGTTGTATCCATTTTTTATAGGCGTTCACCTGCAAATAGAAATTTCGTCTTTTTAGTGATTATTGAAAACAGTACAAAAACATGGCTGCTAATATGTTGTAAAAATTGTTTATCTATTGAATTGATTATGAATTGTTATTAATGATATTGATTACCAAACTTACTCCCTAATTAATTTATAAATGAAATTATTGTTACTAACCTTACTGACAACTCAATAATAATTGTAAATTATTCAGAATTATGTATATTCAGAATATACTAATACTGTTGAACACCTGATTGCACAGAAGCCTGTTAAATTTTTACCGTGATTAAATGCCTCGAGAACCAATCAGAGAAGGCTTCTTTCCAAAAAAGCCTTTTCTGATTGGTTTTGTGGCCGGGCCTTAATGATGTAATCATCGCCGGGCCCATCGATTAGTTTCAGTCTTACTGTTGAATTATGAATACTTTTCACCAACTTTTGTGAAGACAGTGTAGAGTTTTGGCTGACAGCTGAACGAGTTGGTTCTGCGAGGACTGACGCTGACAATGCCTTCAAGGTATAGCGCGCCCTTGTCCGGCAATAAGAGACCGCTACCACTATCACCATTGCATACACTCGTTCCTGAAAACATAATGTTTTTGTCAATCAGTAATGAATAATGGTTCGTCAACACTGCAGTGCAGTGAGACTGTCAACATTCCTATAATTAGTTTATCTCAACCGCCAAATTATTCATGTTGTTTTTGAGAGATAATGAACTAAATTTTAGAAAACTGAAATCAAAACCTCGAAGTTGAATTGTTGAAGAAAAAAAATTTCATCTATCTAAATTTGGGAGAGAGACAGTTTTGGGTTCAGCCTGTTGTCTTTTCCCGATCATTTATTGTATAATACTAGCAGGGACCCGTGCTTCGCAAGGATCTATTTTCAAACTTGATAATCTGAAAACTTGACGTAATGAAATTTCAAAGAACTTAAAATAGGCCTATAACCATCCTTGGTTAATTAAGAATCTAGCATATAAGCAAAATTTCAAGTTAATTAGTCCAGTAGTTCAGACGTGGTGATGCGTCAAACATAATTTTCCTATCCCATACGTGTATAAGCCAACTCTTTATTTTATTATAGATGTGGTTAACGACTGCAAGAGATAGGAGTGTGGAACAGAATAGTTGTGAAACTATGATAGCGCCAGAAGTGTCTCAAACACAATAGTTGGTACTACATGAACTTTTTGAAAGTGATTTAAAAAAAAATGTTAAAACAACCGAACTGAAAGTTGTCACCCTTATAATTCTACCTCCATTTAGAGAGGCTTTTGTTTGAGCCGAATGAAATCTTCTATCTTCTCTATATATATATATCTGAATGTCTGTTTGTGTGTTTGTTCCCTATGACTTGAAAAATACTTGACATAACGGCATGAAACTTTGGGAATATGTTGTGTGAATATTGGGGATGGTTTCTGACCAGAAATTTTAATAGGGTGGCTAATAATGATTATTTATTAATCTATTTTACAGACCTATGTTTTCGAAATTGTCGGCCTAGCGGCTACCGAAGAACGGAAAGATGATCATGATTCAAGATCATATTGAGATAATATGATTTAGCATCTACAGTTACCAGCTGTAATAAACACGTCACCCTATGATAAATTGTGTAGGCTACTGGTATTACAACGGTAGTTTGGAGTTGAAGTGTAGTTGATTGGTACCAGCTGTAGATAATGGTTCCTTAGAAGACCTATACAAATAATTATCACTCCTCTATCATTGAGTAACCGGAAAATGTTGGGAAAAAATTATTCACCTCATGGAAGAGAGTTGTTCATATTGCATTTATTATTACTGAAGAATGTCAGAATAATTCACAATTTTTTTTGAATTTAGCTTAGCTTATTTTCATCCTGAAAATCCTAAAATGGAAGATGGAAAGAATATGTAATTCCTTGTGATGATTCATCATACATCGCATATTTCCTGGACCATCTATTGACAATCAACAACTATGAAAACATTGAACTCATCTTTGAAAAACTAATTTATCCTATCTATTTTTTTTAATTCAACACTTTACTGTTAGATATTACTACCAATTGATTGAGAAGAATATGTTTTGGGAATAATGAATGCTGCAATACTAAGCACATAGGAAGTCCGTATTTAGATGTGAATGAAAATATTGATTGTCAGATAAATTTCATGATTCACCAAATAAAGTGAAGTGTACATTGACTTTTGGCGGTACAAAGTTCGCCAGGTAAGCTAGTTGTAAATAAAGCTTTATTATTAATAGTCAACACTGAAAAAAGACAGGCTCAATCACCAGGAATACTATAAATTCTGTGAAGGACCAGTAAGCCATTAATTTTGATTAGTTTAATCACTTACATTATGGACAATCAATACGTATGACATTTATTAGCTACAAAATAAAAAACTTTGATTGAAGTGACCCCGACTACTACAATATGAATAACCATTTAGATCAAATAAAAGATATTACTCACATCTCTCATCAACTCGTACTTCTTGTTCACAAAATATTAACACAAAAATATGAGTTATATTGAATGAACTCACGGCTAGTACTCAAGTTTGTCTTTTTCTGGCCATGCTACAAATGAATATAGGTTTATGTTTGACATCTTGTTTTTGTAATCTTGTTGTCTATTAAGAAATTTCTCAATGTGATTTTTTTTTTGCAATAAAATTTGAAAAAAAGAATTATCAACAAACTCCTAACCAAAGAAAATATCTGTGCTCTGTTGTAATCGGAATGTATGAGACTCATACAACAATGGAACAAACACGTGGCAAGCTAGCGCTTTCGATTCATGGAAAATTAAATTCGATCAGCTGATTGATGAAATTATTTTAAGCTTTCCAATGACTATAACATATGTTAGAATATCATGTGTCAATTATCTCAGTTCCATATGGCATTCACCTTACCATGTTCATAACCTTACTAAATATGATCCTTTTTCATCCTTTGAAACCCTTAAAGGCAAAATATCTCAAAATCCGTTCTTAGTGCGCGTCTAGCATGTTTGAAGAATATTTGTGCAAAGTTTCAAGTCTGTAGGACAATTAGTTTGAGCTGTAGTGTGATTTTACATCAAAATTTTCGAAAAATGCCCTCTCCTGGACCCCCCTGTGCTCCTGATCGAAATTTTTCTGCATAGATCTAATTTTTTTTCGTAGCTGAACCAAAAAGGTCCTCATGACTTTGCTGTGCAATGAGCGGTTAAAAAGTACAAAATTTTGGGGGGGCCCCAGCTCCCTCAGGGGGGCAAATTTCTGAAAATCCTTTCTTAGTGGATGTTTTCAGGCTACCATAAACAATCGTGCAAAATTTCAAGTTTTTAGGCTCAGTAGTTTGGGCTGTGGTGTGATTTCAGTCTGTCGGGGCTTAGCCTTTTATAAGTATAGAGATTATGATTTGTGGCTCTATAATAAATAATAATGAATAACATCAATGCTGACAGTTTAGTGAATCTCTTTACTATAGATTGGATAAACGTAAAATCTTGATGAACCAGAAACTGGCAAATCTGTGAATAATTCATAAATTTGATCATTTTTAAAACGTTCAGATGACCAATATAAAACAGTAATGTGAGAAAATAAAGAATCTTGCTGTATAATATATAAATATGCAGGTAACTTAATGGAAGTATTATTAAAAAGTGATTTTAATCTTATATTTATAAAAGAGGTTTCTATGTAATATATATGTGCATTTTTCATAAATTGATCGATGTGTCAAAAATACAAAATTCAAGCTATTCGGAAAAATACTGGAATTTTATCTACGTTTCATGTTTAATTTTTATTGCTTTTTAAAGGTTGTTTCTTACAACATTAGAGAAATCTAAGGCTAGAGGCTACTTGAATGTTATTTTGGAGATTTATAATGTAGCCTACTATGATTTACCATTGTTATATCCAGCACAGAAAGATGTATATGTGATGAACTTTCTGAAGTCGTCTGGTTCTTTGCTGATACATTGGCTCGTTTTGATTATTGGAATGCTTATGTAACGCAGAACATCACTTGGCTTATCTTCTTCTGTCAATCCCCAACCAGCGACCTCAAATTTCAAAAAAAAAAAACAATTTATCATTAAAAAATTATTTTCAACTAGTTTTATTAAAAAACTAACTACAAAAATCTGGTGTGGTACACTCACACAACTTTCTTTGCTCATTGATCTATAAGCCTCATTCTTAAAAGAGGATAATTTCGGGGAATAACATTATGCCGATAGGCGGCTAAAAATAATTAAAACTATGATTATACTATTGTTATTGTTTTCAGAGTACATTTTCCTTTGTTTGAATTATGAAATTTGAGGATTTTTTAAAAGTTGTCAAAACAGCTGTTCTACAAATAAAATATCGACATCTGTTCTTTTGAATAAACTGCTCTACCTACCTACCTCACGCACGAGAAGGAGGTTACAAAGTAAATTTCTCAGGGATGGGGTGGACCCCCTGTTAGTTTCCCAGGGAGGAGACTCATGCCAGTTAATAGAGCTGATAAATAAATATACAGGGTATGAATTTGAAAAAAATCGGTCAAGTCATTTTTGAGAAAATCGTGATAGAAATTTAACAAAATTCATTCTTCTCAGGATTATTACGGAGCTCCTGCAATTTTCCCAGAAATGAGACTCATGTCAGTTGATAGGGCTTATAAAAAGCTATCTAGGGTATAAATTTGAAGAAAATCGTTAGAGCCGTTTTCGAGAAAACCGTGAAAAATATGGTTTATAGCCATTATCCGTCATTTTGAATTGAATTTTATTGAATTTCTTATTGTCGGATCCTCATGGTATAATGACCTCAAATTTAAAATTTCAAGTCAATCGGTTAATTAGGAATGGAGTTATCGTGTTCACACACACACACACACACACACACACAGACCAACACCCAAAAATCATGTTTTTGGACTCAGGGAACCTTGAAACGTATAGAAAACATGAAATTAGGGTACCTTAATTTTTTTGGAAAGGAATACTTTCCTTACCTATGGTAATAGGGCAAGGAAAGTAATGAAACGTATAGAAAACATGAAATTAGGGTACCTTAATTTTTTTTGCAAAGCAATACTTTCCTTACCTATGGTAATAGGGCAAGGAAAGTAAAAACTAAACATGAATAATTTTATTAGGACTTATGAAAAGCTATTTTAAATTCGTTGATTTTTTCTAAAACTATCGTCAAAACATATTTTGTCCTTGATTCGTAAGGATTCAAATAAAATATTTTTTATAATAATTGAAATATTATCACGTACATCCTGAGCAGCTTCAGAGGTGGGTGATTGATACCCAGGTGTTGCTCCTGGATGACTTAGCTCAGTCGTAATGTGGGCGGGGAAAGGAGGCAAGCCGAAGTTCCTCTTCATCCTTCTTTGTGCCTCAGCTGGCGTGGACAGCACCTCCTGGTGCTTCTGACGGCGTGAAAGTCGCTCTCTTCTCTGATGACACCACTTTGATGTAATTTTGTATTGGCCTTACGGCCTTGGTTCCTCTCCAGTATAGTAGGAAGAGGAAGGATAGACAGGAGGGACGGCAGCCAACGGGCCGCTGTGCCCTGGGAGGATGGAAGGTTAGGGACGGCAGAAAACGGTCCGCTGTGCCCTGGGGAGATGGAAAGATAGGGACGGCAGACGACGGTCCGCTGTGCCCTGGGGAGATGGAAGGATAGGGACGGCAGACGACGGTCCGCTGTGCCCTGGGGAGGTGGAAGGATAGGGACGGCAGACAACGGTCCGCTGTGCCCTGGGGAGATGGAAAGATAGGGACGGCAGACAACGGTCCGCTGTGCCCTGGGGAGATGGAAGATAGGGACGGCAGACAACGGTCCGCTGTGCCCTGGGGAGATGGAAGGATAGGGACGGCAGACACGGTCCGCTGTGCCCTGGGGAGATGGAAGGATAGGGACGGCAGACAACGGTCCGCTGTGCCCTGGGGAGATGGAAGGATAGGGACGGCAGACGACGGTCCGCTGTGCCCTGGGGAGATGGAAGGATAGGGACGGCAGACGACGGTCCGCTGTGCCCTGGGGAGATGGAAGGATAGGGACGGCAGACGACGGTCCGCTGTGCCCTGGGGAGATGGAAGGATAGGGATGGCAGACGACGGTCCGCTGTGCCCTGGGGAGATGGGAGGATAGGGACGGCAGACGACGGTCCGCTGTGCCCTGGGGAGATAGAAGGTTAGGGACGGCAGACGACGGTCCGCTGTTCCCTGGGAAGAATAGAAGGTTAGGGACGTACGGTAGCCAACGGGCCGCTGTACAAGGACAGGAGGTCAGGGACGTACGGCAGCCAACGGGCCGCTGTACAGGAGAGGAAGGTTGGGAGCGGAATGCTGTGGTCTGGGGCTCGTCCGGCGTTTAAATACTCTCCCAAAGTAGAGGGGATGGAGTTTCGCCGCCGCCAGAGGCGTTAAGAATCGTCTCGATTCGCGGAAGATGGTGCGCCATCGGTACCCTCCTTATCTCCGCGGTCAGCTAGCTTTGCTGATAGCCGAGCGTCTTTCAATAATATTATTAATTATTTAGCAATATTTTCCCATCACAATTTTACTTTGTGACACCCCACTCCTACTTGGGGGGGGGGGATCGGAGCCCTCCATGGCACCACCTTAAAAGGTGTGAGCCGTCTAGGCATCACCTTAAGAGGTGTACACCTCTCAGGCATCACCTTTAGAGGTGTATGCCGCTCAGGCATCACCTTTAGAGGTGTATGCCACTGCCTATGGGCATCATCTACACCTGGTCCACAGGTACATATTTACTTCGTCCATCTGGTAACCGGACTTTCATACCTGGTCGACCGGCTTGTCTGCGCTTTCCTGATGTTGTGTTGCGGTGACACAGCACCGGATCCTTATTTCGAGAGGGGCCTGGTCTGGGAGCCTGTGACTGGGACTACTTCCTTGATGGTCAAAGACTGTGTTGGCTCTTCTACATCCATATCCGTTGAGGGTGGTATTGACTCCTCCACATCCATGACAGTAGGGGGTGGTATTGACTCTTCCACATCCATGACAATGGGGGGTGGTATTAACTTTTCCACATCACTCTCGGAGTTACCACTTGTGTTGGTGGCTGGGGCATGAATTGTGGCCCGCCGTTTGGAGTCATTCATCTCATTCCTGTGATCCATCACTATGTTGCCCGAAGATGCTTGTTCTGGAATATATGACAATTCCGCCCTGGCATCAATCAAGTCATTGAGTTTGATTCCATTCCAAACAACCTGCTTGTACATCCTTCTGTTGCAACTCTTGTTGTCCTGAGAATCGGGATCTACAGCTGATATTGTTGGGACTGCTGTTGTCTTAGTCCCCAATAAGAGAGATCACGACATAATAAGCGGACTTGAAGGATTCAGTTGGGGAGGATCCCACTCCACCTCTCTTGTGAATGTGTGAATATTCACCCTGTTTTCACGCATAAATTCCATGCCTAATAGCAACTCTTGTCCAAGTCCTTCCATAATAGATGCCGCTAGTGGAACTGTGATTTGTTCTATAGTTATGTTAGTTGTCACCTTCCCATTCAAGAGGGTAGACCGTCCATCAGCTAATATTGCTTGGTGACGTGCTGGTTCTTTCTGTATCATCCCTATTTTCTGGAGGACTTCATAGACCTCGTTCTCGTTACTCATATAATTAGCTTCAGCGCCAGTATCTAGCAATGCCTGACACTTTTTACCACCGATTGTCACGGTAATGAATAGTCTGTTGTCCCTTGATGACTTTCCAATCACAGGAATCCTCTGTGCCGTACGCATCACTGCTGTCTTGTTTGGAGTTTTATTCTCCTTTTGCATATCACAGACACATTTGAGTGCTCTCTTCCCGCATCTTTTACATGGCAGGATTTCGGGACAGTGTGATCTCCAGTGCCCCTGTTTTTTGTATTGCCAACACATGGGTTCAGACTCGCTAAGAGAGGGTCTGTTACTTCTAGGGGTTATCACTGTCCCGACCTTGGGTCCTGTAATCGTTTTTGTGTCCTCAGTCTTGTGAACTCTCGAATTCTGTCTATTCTGTTTCTCCTCTGCTTTGATTTGTTCATACTCCCTTGCGAATTTTTCCAATTCGTTAATACTATGAACATCTGATTGCCGAATATACAATTTGTACCGTGGGAGGAGATTCTTATACACTCTCTGTAATTTATTTTCGTCTGTGAAACCTCCTCGATGCCTTATGAGTGTCAGTACATCTTTGAGAAATTTGTCAAACGACTCACCTTCCTTTTGCTTCCTTGTCTGGATTAGATTTTCCAGGTCCTCCTCATAGGTAAGTGGATAGTAGCGTGATCTGAAATCTGTCACAAAATTGTCCCATGATCTCCACTGGTCACGACGATTACGCATCCATAGGGTAGCTTTACCAACTAGTAATTCAGGAAGGGCAACTAGTAGTTGGTTGCCAGTAAGCCCATAGGCTTGTTGTAGCTCATCTAGCCTTTCTAGGAAGCTGGGAGCATCTGATTGGCCATCAAAAGACAGTCCCCAGTTTCTTACTTTGTCACATACCGCCCCTGGGTCCATGAGGGGGTTTGTGTGAATATTGGTTTTAACCTCAGTATGGGTACCTGCCACCTAGTGTTTAGTTTCCCCACTGCTTCCGCTCATTATGTCCGGTCTTGGGCTGGGATAACGTACAGCCATCTTCTTATGTTGTTCTACTAACAACCTCTGCTCAGCTCAGCAAGTGTTCCAGATGATACTATGCCCCAATCTTGTAGAAGATTGATCGCTTATTCCTTTTTCAATTTATAGATCCAGGAAACTCTGGGGTCGGCTATCACCTCGGGGATTTCGTCCTCAACCGACTGATCCTCTGTCAGCTCCTGGTGTTGAGCATCTAAATCAGCCTTGCCCTGTTCACTCATGATTCTTACTTCGTTGCCTCGTGCCCCACGTTGGGCGCCAATCTATCACGTAACCCTGAGCAGCTTCAGAGGTGGGTGATTGATACCCAGGTGTTGCTCCTGGATGACTTAGCTCAGTCGTAATGTGGGCGGGGAAAGGAGGCAAGCCAAAGTTCCTCTTCTTCCTTCTTTGTGCCTCAGCTGGCGTGGACAGCACCTCCTGGTGCTTATGACAGCGTGAAGGTCGCTCTCTTCTCTGATGACACCACTTTGATGTAATTTTGTATTGGCCTTACGGCCTTAGTTCCGCTCCAGTATAGTAGGAAGAGGAAGGATAGACAGGAGGGACGGCAGCCAACGGCGCTGTGCCCTGGGGAGATGGAAGGATAGGGACGGCAGACGACGGTCCGCTGTGCCCTGGGGAGATGGAAGGATAGGGACGGCAGACAACGGTCTGCTGTGCCCTGGGGAGATGGAAAGATAGGGACGGCAGACAACGGTCCGCTGTGCCCTGGGGAGATGGAAAGATAGGGACGGCAGACAACGGTCCGCTGTGCCCTGGGGAGATGGAAAGATAGGGACGGCAGACAACGGTCCGCTGTGCCCTGGGGAGATGGAAGGATAGGACGGCAGACAATGGTCTGCTGTGCCCTGGGGAGATGGAAGGATAGGGACGGCAGACGACGGTCCGCTGTGCCCTGGGGAGATGGAAGGATAGGGACGGCAGACGACGGTCCGCTGTGCCCTGGGGAGATGGAAGGATAGGGACGGCAGACGACGGTCCGCTGTGCCCTGAGGAGATAGAAGGTTAGGGACGGCAGACGACGGTCCGCTGTGCCCTGGGGAGATGGAAGGATAGGGATGGCAGACGACGGTCCGCTGTGCCCTGGGAAGAATAGAAGGTTAGGGACGTACGGTAGCCAACGGGCCGCTGTACAAGGACAGGAGGTCAGGGACGTACGGCAGCCAACGGGCCGCTGTACAGGAGAGGAAGGTTGGGAGCGGAATGCTGTGGTCTGGGGCTCGTCCGGCGTTTAAATACTCTCCCAAAGTAGAGGGGATGGAGTTTCGCCGCCGCCAGAGGCGTTAAGAATCGTCTCGATGCGCGGAAGATGGTGCGCCATCGGTACCCTCCTTATCTCCGCGGTCAGCTAGCTTTGCTGATAGCCGAGCGTCTTTCAATAATATTATTAATTATTTAGCAATATTTTCCCGTCACAATTTCACTTTGTGACAATATATATCGCCGAATAGTATTTGGAAAACAATTATGGATTTTACATGGATTGGTAGAGGATTGGAATCATAAAGTACTTGAATTACAAAACTGATAAACCTGAAAACTTGTTTTAAAAAATAAATGAATATTCTTTCAGGTAGAGAAACTATCAATTTTCTTAATAAGCCTTGTGCACACCAGTACGAATCTTGAAACAGGAACGGGAAAATTTTCAAGCCATGATTGAAATAGTCTCTGTCGCGGTCATAGCAGTTTAGCAGTGATGTGTATAATGCTATAATATTCCGTTTCAGTTTTCCTTGAAACTGCTTGAATATTACTTACTAATCCTTTGTTTCCTGGTAGTGTAATGTTATCTGAATAATCCTCATCCCATTGAATGCAAGCTGGATGAATAGCGACCGATAGTTGTGCTATTTCCTTGAAAATTAATATTGCCAAGTCACTTCCATAATTTCCATTGCTGTCTTGGTAGACTGACAAGAGCTTCACCCTCTCTATCTGTAAACAAACCGTCAAATATATTTATTTTCCAAACTTTTACATAAATGATTTCACATAATTCGTCACAGATGAATTGCTACACTGCAATTATTGGAAGACACACTTGTGTCTTGTGATAAGTAGGCTAACCTTGAATACTTATTAATTTAGTCATATTCATGCATACTTAGATTGCATCCTATATTTTAAAAAATTCTGTAATATTAAATTTTTCTTATAAAATCGTATGCTATCCTAAGGATAGAATTATTATAAATTTATATTAACTACGTAGTTCATATAATACAAAATTGTAAACAAAACAAGAATACTCACGTTGAAGTTTTGTTGGTGTTCTTCTGTATTATAGAAATCTCTGTACTTTTTTCCTAGTGTTACTTTAAAATCAGACCCTGTCAGTTTCCATACACAGTGAGCCGCTAAAAAACAGATTGCAGTGGTCAATTGATAGATTTTTATTTATAAATTGTCATTAACAAATATTACTTATGTTCGAAAAGTATCAAGAAATCCGAATTCCTTTTTCGAACTATTCAAGTATTGCCTAAAAAATACTTATTAGGAGTACCTCAACACATTTAATTTATGGCACTACCGGCAAAAGATCAATTATTGTGCACCGACAATGCAAAATCGTGCAGCATTTCATTATTTCAAATTATTGATCGCTTGAATTTTAATTTTCTCTGGTAATTTACAACTAAGTACAGTATTCCCAGTCACTTGATTTTACAATATTATTTTTAATAGAAATATCAGTCGAAAAAACATTCAAAGTAGAGAAAGATAGATACTTTATAGAGAAAAGATAGCACAAGACGATATCCAAATTTAGACGGTATTGGACGTTTCTATTCCAAATTTTAAAAATGCTAAGTAGGCCGATAGTCCTAGTAGTTGTTTTTGGTGAAGCAATGTGACGCTGGTAGTCTCTCGTACTGTGCTGTTCTTACACTCTCACCCTAACAAAACATTAATAATAGACAGTAGTCGACAGTAATCAGCTTGAGTTAACAAAAAATTGGCTTGAAATTTGGAACATGAACGAACCATGAAATGCTATTCTTATGCTATCTTTTTTCTATGGTAATACTCGGTTCAGTATAAGTATTTGCTACTATTCCAGGACTACGTAACGAATTTGACATTTTAGAAATTTTACTTTTTTATAATTTTCTGTATTTCATGTGGCTTATTTTCCTCTCTACAGAGAAATTTTTCTCAGGATAATTAACTTTCCAGTGCAGTAGCCTAATTGAAAACATATTTCAGAACTATGAAACTGAAAAAATATTAAGCGAAAGATTTCTTTGCTACCTGTAATCATAGCTCTGTCACTTATTAAAGTTCCTCCACATCTGTATGTCCATTGGTCGTTTTCCACAGCATAGAGTGCCGCTACCCATGGGAAAAACTCTGCAGATTGTGCCAACTGTCCTCTCACAATAAGAGCAACATCAATTCCTTTGTAACAAGCTGCAAATCAAATCAATTGAGTGATTTAAAAATGATGTTTAAGATTAAAAAATGTTGTAAAATAATTTTGATGAGGCCGATGAATAAGATTATGAATGTTTTCTGGTCAAGTCCTTCTTAGCGGCATCGTTTAAGATAATAAACTCAACAAATTTAAGTTCAGAAAATTAATTTGTCAGAAGTAGTAGATAAATACCATCACCCAATATTGAAATAGTGGTTAAATTTCAATTGGTTAATCCAAATACAGTAGGAAACTGATGGTCTAATCCCGTCGACTCGCTGTATGTCTACTCGTCTCTCATCATCTTTTCGATTACCCACGCACAGGCTTAGAGCTTAAGGTGGCATCACAATTAGAATAAATGTAACGAAATATTACGAGTATTTTTTGACAATTTGAGAATCTTGTTTTTCCATGCTGAGGTTCAATATGCTATTTTATTGCTAAAAGTTTTCTTCGGTGATAGTTGAAATAACGTTACTGTTTTATAAAAATTAACGTAGGAAAACAAGACATTGAACAGAGTCCACTCACAAGAAGAGCATTTCAAATGTCTACTCCATTTTCCATTCGGTAGGCATTCAGCATGGCTCGTGCCTTCAATTGAGTAATAGTTGTGACATGTCATTTTTGCAATACTTCCAGCTGGCAATGGAAATTTACACGTTATTTCTTTTCCACCTTTTGTACAATGCACATCAGCTCCAGCTTCTACCATGATTGGCGAACAATGCTCTTTAAAAATTGCCCGCTTTGCTGAAAATTTTAAAAATTGTGGTTGATCATTCGAAAAAAGGAACCATAATGGTGGTTACAAATTCAAGTTCTCATCTCTGCTTACATGATTGAATGTATTACTAAATTAGCCATGCACAATTTTCTACTCTCATCATTTTTGAAGTCTTTTGAAAATATCAATAATATTAAGTAGGCTTAATAGCATTAATTATTCAAGTTGTTAGTTTTTTAAACAAATCAACTATAAGAATGAACTTCATTTTTCATATTATGGGCAAATTGGTCAAAAGATTCATAAGAAAATAAAGAAAATCATTCAATCAAAACGAATTAGGAATTTATCCAACGAACTATGTTTATATTAATTTATAAGACACATTAAATTACATTGCATTTATTGCATTGTTTATATGAAAGGTGAAAACTTTTTGAGAAATTTATTTCTTCCAAACACTATTGGGTTTATTCATTTAGGTTCATTTATTTATAAATTAGGTTGGTTTTTTTAATAATATCATACTACTTAATGGCCCAACAATATGGGTTACAAAATCACTGTAAAATGTTGGTAAAATTATAACAAACTAGAATTGATTATTTTATAGGTCATTAGAGAAAGTAGCCTAGGATTTCCTAATGCATTTTCAATCCGAGATTGATATTGAACTAATAAACATTATTACAGCTTACATAATAAGTGGATATTGTGGTGATAGCATTCAGCTACTTCTGGTATCCACTTTCCACTACTGCAAGAGGCTTCGCTGTATTTAGAATGTAGCATATAACCATGACCGCATGTAATCTTTATTCTTGTTCCAGATTTAACTGTGGCTCCTGGCGTACAATTGACACAGTCTGTAAATGATCGTGAGTTGAATTCAGATTATACACAATACTCAAAACTTAAGGACACTTTGTAATATTTATGTTTATAAAGTTTGTCGACAATACAATAATATTTATAATGCAATAATTGATTCATTAATACTGAATTATTTATTGTACAACCATAATAATGGACCAATTCTCCAAATGCATAATTTCAATTTTTCTGTGAAGTTTTTAATTTTATTTATTCACCTGAAATTTCAAATGTTGTATGAGCAGGCTGGTGTGGTATTTCGCACTTGTTGTCATCTGAACAAATGCCTCCTTCCTCATCAGATCCATCCAGACAATCATTTTTCTTGTCACACACCAATTTACTGTCTATACATGCACCGTAACTGCATCTGAACATTTTTCCTTCACATCTAGAATATAATTCAGTTTTTTTGTTTTACTTTCAAAGGAAAAACTATAATAAAATTAATATTAATTTCCACCTCTAATGTTCACTACACTCTACACAAATATTAAGTAACCTGAGTTCATATTGCTTGATGAACGTGGCCAACGTAAAGAAGTAAAAAATTGAAAGGGGTCAATAAAATCAATTTTTGAGAGGAATTCTCATACATTTTGTCATATTGCTATTGTTAAAGGTGTATTGAAGAATACTAATTCAATATTATAAGTATGCAGTTTACAGCTCAAACGATTTTCACGAAATTTGGAACATAGTAGGTCTATGATATAAAGATTTGATTGCTGTAGGTCTCATCCTTGGGAAAACTCGCTGAACGACATTAAAAGGATAATTCATCCTTGGCTGAAACAGCTGTGGATCGTAAAAAAGTGAGTATGTGTTCTGTTTATCAATAAATGAAAATAACGAGCGAAGCTCGGTGCCCCGATATTTATTATTATACAGTATCAGTAGATACCGTATAGCTGTGTATACCGCTTGAATTCTCTATTTTACTGTATATACTGAGAAAATCATATTCTATAATATATTTTTCTTTATGGCTACTCTTAAATATAAATACAAATTAAAAATCTAAGTACCCTAATTGTTCAATCACATGTTTCGTAATTTTAGTGATGAAACATCACTTTTTTCCAATCACTTGATAATGGCATTTTATTATAGCCGACACATGTCTTGTATTGAACAATTTTACTTTTCTTGCCCTATTACCGTAGGTAAGGAAAGTATTGCTTTCCGAAAAATTAAGGTACCCCAATTTCTAAATTTCTATACCTTCCAAGGTCCCCTGAGACGGGATGCACACCGGAGAAACGCGTTTCGTGAAAAAAGCTTCAGGAAACGTGAAACGAAAGTTGCTCGCAATCGACTGATAAGATTAAGCAGGGAACGTTTGTTTTGTATGCATGCGCGAGTGAAACAGATTGCATGAAACAAGTTTCACGAAAAGTGCTTCACGAAATGCGTATCTCCGGTGTGCACCCGGCCTGAGTCCAAAAAGTGGTTTTTGGGTATTGATCTGTGTGTGTGTATGAGTGTATGTGTGTGTTCACGATATATCATCTCCCAATTAATGGAATGACTTGAAATTTGGAACTTAAGGTCCATACAATATAAGGATCCGACACGAACAATTTCGATCAAATGTAATTCAAGATGGCGGCTAGAATAGCGAAAATGTTATCAAAAACAGGGTTTTTCGCAATTTTCTCAGAAACGGCTCCAACGATTTTGATCAAATTTATACCTAAAATAGTCATTGATAAGCTCTATCAACTGCCACAATCTCATATCTGTAAAAATTTCAGGAACTCCGCCCCATCTATGCAAAGTTTGCTTTTAGATTCCCAATTATCAAGCTTCAGATACAATTTAAACAAAAAATCTTAAGTGGAAAAGATTGAGCATGAAAATCTCTACAATTTCGGTAACATTTCCACCAAAAATTGAAAATAAGTTCGAAATTCGAGAAAATGTGATTATCGAATTTGATTATGGATTATTATTATATTTGATTATTCGAGTGAAATTGCAAACTGTTGGCAACTGTTGATCTATTAAATCATGAGATTAGAGATGTATAAAATCATTCACTACGAAGAGATAGCAGACTTCATGTGTGTCTCCAGCGTTAATGTCCTGTCACCAGCTGGCTCAGATCTTTGAATAGTAGACTTGAGATGTGCGTGAACACTAACTTCAGGTGATCAATTTTCATAACAGCAAGGGAAGTTGTGTGAGTGCGCCACACGATATTCTTAAAATGGTTCTTAGATTTCTAATTTTTATTTATATTCTATAATATATTTTGCTCATAATTCTTCTTCTTCACGTTAATTGCATTATCTTTTTATACAGGGTGATTCTGAATAAATTATGGTAAAATAATTTAATACGTGATAGTAGAGGTCAAAATAAGAAAAAAAGTTCTTATAAACATATATCCATAAACGCTTCATTAGCGAGCTATACAGGATGAAAGATTTCGCCCAGAATTCTGTTCCTCTGGTGAAATACACCGATGCTGAATTGTTTGGGGACTAGTTTTTGAAAAACTTATGCTGGATTCATATGGAAAAATATCTGAAAAATAGAATAAAACTAGTCTGGAAGCTGTAGTGTGAGTAATTTTCGAGAAAAAAGTTGAAATATGCAAAAAATTCAAGTAAAAAAACACAGACTTCTACGTTTGATGCCCAATAACTTTCTTCAATGACCAGTAAACAGATAATTTTTTGCAATAAAAATTGTAGAGAATTTAATTCTGAAAATAATTATGTAAGCTCTGTGAACTAAATTTGAATAAAATGTATTCTTATGTAGTACATTACACCACAAAAATTTGCTTTTTTTGAGGAGAGAACTAATAACTCATAGGTTGTAGTCGATTGCAGATAAAATATTCGGTTTTTTATGAGAAGTTCCATTTTTATATGAAAGTAACATAATCTAAATGACATTGAACTCTCACCAAAAGACTGAAGATGATGTTCAAAGTGACCTCCGTTGTTCTTAATGTATATGTTCAGACGTCTTCTCATCGATTGTCGGACCCGTTCAAATATTCCAGGAGTCTGCTTTAACATTTCTATTCCGTTCAAAATCCCTAATCGGAGTTCTTCAATGGAATCAATCGGAGTATTGTATACTAAGGTTTTCAAGTGTCCCCAAAGATAAAAATCCAAGGGATTTAAGTCTGGTGACCTAGCTGGGCATGGTACTGGCCCATCTCGGCCTATCCATTGATTTGGAAAACTGTGATTTAGGTGTTCACGAACAGCAACACTGAAGTGTGCTGGAGCTCCATCATGCATAAACCAAATGTCTTGGCGCAACTGAAAAAGTACATCTTCAAATAAGATAAATAGCTCCTCTCTCAAAAAGTTTAAGTAGATTATGCCATTAAGCCTGGGAGGAAGCTCGAACAGAAGTAGATGATCTCCTATGATTCCTGCCCAAATGTTTACTGAAAACTGATGTTGTGGAGGATTAGGATTGATGGCATGAGGATTCTCATCTGCCCAAATATGTTGGTTGTGGACGTTAACAATAGCTGTTCTTGTAAAGTGTGCCTCGTCGGTAAATAAAACGGTTGTTAAAAAGTTTGGGTTAACAAGTTTTTCTAAAAGCCATCGGCAAATACCAGCACGGGGGATACAGTCTCGTGGGAATAGAGTATGAACTTTCTGGAGGTGATATGGATGTAATTTTTGCTCTTTTAGTATCCTCCAAATAATAGATTAATTGACAATAAACTGCAATGACAATTCTCTCGTGCTCTTCTCTGGATGTTCATAAATTACATTAAGAACTTGTTCTTCTAACTCAACAGTCTTAGTAGATCGGGGTCTGCCTGCATAAATGTGCTCTTTGCACATCAAAGACCCTTTTTCAGACAGAAGTTGATGAATAGTGGCAAAAAACCATGAACTTGGTCATACTCGGTTAGGAAAGTTCTCTTGATACAAACGTCTTGCTTCAGTACTATTACAGTGTCCCAACCGATACATTAAAATAATGCATGTCAACTAATACGGTGTATGAATAATGTCTGAAATTATCTGCCATTTTTTTAAAAAGTTAACACTCAACAAAACCAAAGTGAAATTATTACAAATAACTGGTTAATATGTTAAACAAAAAACACAGCGCTGTTACAGTAGGCCTAACTTAAAGTTTGTTGTTTCGTTCAACAGTGAGCTGAAATATTTCTGAAAATAATTTTCAGCTAATAATTTCTTTTAAATATTTTCTTATTTAAAACAAAATAAATCAGGCTTTGGAACAGCTGTTATTTGAATCCATGTTTTATTTGCAATCCTATGAGTTATTAGTTCTCTCATCATAAAACAGCAAATTTTTGTGGTGTAATGTACTACATAAGAATACATTTTATTCAGATTTAGTTCACAAAGCTTACATAATTATTTTCAGAATTGAATTCTCTACAATTTTTATTGCAAAAATTTATTTGTTTACTGGTCATTAAAGAAAGTTATTGGGCATCAAACGTAGAAGTCTGTGTTTTTTACTTGAATTTTTTGCATATTTCAACTTTTTTTATCAAAAATTGGAGAAAGGAATTGTAGAATTGAACTTGAATGAAATTTATTATCATTTAATAGTCTATATATTTTACACACACATATATATATATATATATATATATATATATATATATATATATATATATATATATATTAAATTATAGAAAAGATAAGAAAATAATAAAATATATGGCAATAACAAATGGATATAATACCAAAACTATTGATAGAATGATTTACAAACAAAAAGGAAAATTAATAAAGAATAGAACTCAAAATAATCAAGGAAATGTAGGAAATAAAGAATATATTTGTGTTCCATATAACACAAAATTTAATAAAGCTATAAGAAAAACCTTTACAAAAAATAAATTCATTCTAGGTTATAGGACAACAAATAATGCATTTGAAATGATAAAAAAGAAATCAAATTTAAATGTACAGCAAGATAAGTTTAAAAAATCTGGAATCTATGAACTTAAATGTAGTGATTGTGACAAATTCTATATCGGGCAAACGGGTAGAAATTTCCATATCAGGTTTCGAGAACATATCCAAGCACTAAAATCTAAAAATTATACACAAAAGTCGGCATTTGCTGAACACTTGATAGATTCAGGCCATAATTTTACAGATATAAATTCCAATATGAAAATACTTAATTATGGTAATAAAAGTCAAAAACTGAATGTCAAAGAAGAATTTCATATTTATAAAGCAGCAAAATTAAACAGAGATAAAATAATAAACTTAATCCAATTAGACACCAATAACCCCATTTTTGATAGAATCATGCGAATTTAAACCCAACATTTACAGTCCTAGTTCATAAAAACATATGAATACACTAACATATGATCAAAATAAGAATCTTCCATTAGTATTTATTTATTTAATTCATATCACTTGATAATGGCATAAATGACCAAAACATGTCGTGACAAAATATTTTTAAAAAAGGGTACTGAGATTTTTATTTATTTTCTTTATATATATATATATATATATATATATATATATATATATATATATATATATATGTAAGTTATATAGCTAATTACTTATATAGTCAGCACTCCTCATTCCATTATTGTTGATGTAGCATAGTTGTAGTGGATGGTAACATTGTATTTAGTAGTCAGTTCCAAGCTAGCGGACAGAGCTCTATCGCGAGATATAAAATTATTGTAATATGTGGTTAACAAATAAATTCATTTTTTTTAAAAGACTATTTGATTAATCACAATCTTAACTGGCGCAGTCGGTAGGACACTTCAAAAACGAGAATTTGGTTTTTCGGTTTTAACTGTTAATGAAGTGTTCATGAACTTACAAAAAAGTTGTATCATTCACCTAACATCGGGACTTAAATAAGTGAACAATCATCAAAATAACTTTGTATCAAATTGAATAAGTTGGTGAACTCTTATATTATTAAAATTCGTGAGTGTTATTTGCAAAATTATACTCCTACTCTGTCACCTAATATCGGGACAAGTGTGAAAAATTATAAAATAAGTGAACAGTATAGTAAAGTGTTAACAATACCGTATTTCATCTACAAATTGAATCAAGAAAAAGCAACAGACTTTCAACTTCTAAGGACTACCACAGACTTCAACTTCTAAAGACTACTACAGACTTCAACTTCTAAAGACTACTACAGACTTCAACTTCTAAGGACTTCCACCTTTGGAGACTTTCAACCCGGGACTGTGACAAGATGAACTCGATTTTAGTATTGTGAGTAACAAACTTTTGTGATTTACAAACTTGGATAATATTAATTTTACTTACTATTTTCGTATTTCTTTTTCTTGTAATGTTATCCATAACTAAGGGCCATGAATTACAACAATGCAACCAATCCCCAAACTGTACCTACCCTTAAGAAAGAATTCTTGGACATGATCCCTGATTATTCAGGAGAGCCTACTATGCTAAATCGTTTTATTTCAATTTGTGACAAACTTGTAGCGAAATTTTACGTAACTGCCAATCCAGATGATTTCCAAAACGAATACTTGTATTCTACTATTCTTGCCCGTATTAAAAGCCCAGCTCTTGACATTGTTACTAGTTCTAACACTTATGCATGGCCTGACGTAAGAAAATTTTTGATCAATAGTTACATGGACAAGAGAGATTGCTTTACTCTTAATCTTGAAATGGCTGAACTAAAACAAGAATCAGGTGAATCACCCTTTTCATTCTATGAACGAATCCAAAAACTTCTGAATTTACAGATCTCGTATTTCCGAAACAAACAACCTACAATATGAGAAGTCATGTGTCAGTATGTAAATGGATTAGCACTTAGAGTATTGCTAAAAGGATTAAGAGAGCCTCTCGGGTCTCTCATGAGAACCAAAAATCCCAGTTCGTTGGACAGTGCTCTAAACATGCTATCCAACGACTTCCAGTTCAAATTTGGTTTCTTTCAAGACCACTCTAATTTGAAAAAGCCTAACACTCAAATCCAACACAAAAGTAATCCCAGCTATCAAATGCAAAACTATCCTCAGAGACAACAGTTCTATCACACTCAAAATCAGAAAGGTCAATTCTTTCAAAACAAAAATCAACACTTCCAAAATCAACACATGAACAGACCTCAACAGCATTTTCAAAACAATCAACCCAAACCACAGTATTTCAACACAAATCAGCCAAAAGCTCAAAATCCAAACTACAACCAACCAAGACCCCAAAATTTGTATCAACCAACGCCAATGAGCATTTCCTCAATCAACAATCGTCCCCAAAAAAGACCAAGATTGTTTCAAATGACAGGTCGACCAATTGACGAAATGCAAAATGATGAGTTTGATAATAATTTCGGAGAAAACGCTCAGAAAGAATTATCAGACGAATTCAAACAGCTCTCCGTTGAAAACGAAAATGAAACGTATTTCCAGCCAACCGAACAAACCGAATCAGAGTGTTTTTTAGAGGATACGAGCCTCGAAAGAAATTTTCAATTATGAACTTGCAAGATGACAAAAATGAACTTCCCTACTTCATTGATCCTAAAACATGATTTAGAGTTCTAATCGACACAGGAAGCACCAGGTCATTCGTGAAGAACTTCATAGGCATGGAATGTTACAAAGAAAACTTGATAGAAGACCCTTTTGAAGTAGCAACAGCGCATGGTATTTCACAAGAGAAATACAGTACAAAGATTTCTTTATTAGGAAAATCGAAATACACGTTCTATCTTTTTGATTTTCATAAAAACTTTGACCTTCTTCTCGGACTTGACAATATGAAAAAACTTAAAATAAATTTGGATTTCATTAATGACAGTATTGATTTCAATGGAATGAAACTACCTATTTATTATTTTAACGCTGAAGAAAATGATTCAAAAGTAAAGTCAAAGAACCCTACCAAAAATCAAAAGACACAAATAAAATCATTTCTGATACAAGCTAGAACTCAATCCATTATAGAAATTGCAATTGAAAATATGAATGAAGGTGAAGCTATAGTATCATACAAAAACATTTCCGGACTTGAAATTCCTCAGTGTCTAGAGAAAGTGAAAGAAAACAAAGCCTATTGCTCTATTTTGAACCCCACTACGTCAGACAAGAAATTTACCATTCACAAACCAATGTCAGTCGAATCGCTTGAAAACTATAATTGTATTAATCCAAGTGAGTTACGTAATCATAATGCATGCAATAATTTGAATCTACTCCATCACAAAACTAACAAAATCGATCTATCAAAAATTAGAACCAATCATATGAAAACCGAAGAAGAGCAAGCTATTTTACAGGCGATTAAAGATTACTCAGATATATTTCACATTGATGGAAATCCTTTGACTTTCACGAATGAAATAAAGCATATCATAAGAACCACCGACGAAATCCCGGTCTATACAAGAAGTTATCGCTACCCTGAAATTTATAGAACTGAAGTAAATCGACAGATTGATGAAATGTTGGAACAAAAAATAATTCAACCCTCCAATTCACCTTGGAATTCACCTATATGGGTCATTCCAAAGAGACAAGATGCTTCTGGTAAAAATAAATTTCGAGTTGTAATTGACCATCGCGGTTTGAATTCTAAGACTGTAGACGATAAATTCCCACTTCCTAATATAACTGATATTCTAGACAAATTAAGAAGAGCACAGTACTTCACTACCCTAGACTTATACTCTGGCTTCCATCAGAAAGAAATGGATCCTAGCAGTATTGAAAAAACTGCATTCTCTACAGACACGGGTCATTACGAATTTTTACGAATGCCCTTCGGTCTCAAAAACGGTCCACCCACTTTCCAAAAAGCTATGAATAGCATACTAAGAGGACTCCAAAATGAATTGTGTTTAGTATATTTAGATGACATTATTATTTATTCAACTAGTTTAGAAGAACACATTGATCGACTAAGACAAGTATTTGTAAGGTTAAGACAATCCAACTTCAAAGTACAACTTGATAAAACAGAATTTTTTCGTAAAGAAGTTAGTTTTCTCGGACACTTAGTGATACCAAACGGAGTTAATCAAATCCTGACAAAGTCGAAGCGATAAAAAGATATCCTATCCCTAAAACAACGAAAGAGATAAAAGGATTTCTTGGACTTTTAGGATACTATCGAAAATTCATTAACAACTTTGCTCATTTAACAAAACCTCTAACTAAATGTTTGAAAAGAAATGCTAAAATAGATATACAGGACCCAGAGTACATTAAATGTTTTGAAACTTGTAAGAACATCCTTACTAACGAACCAATCCTTCAGTATCCTGATTTTGAAAAACAATTCAAACTTACAACAGATGCTAGCAATATAGCTATTGGGGCAGTTCTTAGTCAGAACAAAGACGGTGCTGATTTGCCTTGTGCATATGCAAGTAGAACCCTCAACGAAACTGAAATGAACTATTCAACTATTGAAAAAGAACTTTTAGCGATAGTTTGGGCTACCAAGTACTTCCGCCCCTATCTCTATGGTAGAAAATTCAAAATATTCACTGACCACAAACCCCTACAATGGTTATTTTCTATGAAAGAACCGAATTCAAAATTATTAAGATGGAGACTGAAATTAGAAGAGTTTGATTATAACATATGTTATAAAAAAGGAACAACAAATCAAAACGCAGATGCCCTTTCCCGAATTCAGTTGAATAATAATAACACACACAACAAAAACTCACCCAGATTATTCAGTGATATTGATGCGATTATAAATGAAGCAATTGAAAATGTAGTGAATATCATACCTAACGAGGATGCACAATCTATGATAGCTAATGTGGACGATAACGAAACGTTATTTCAAAGATTAGAAAATGAAACCGGTACAGATGATAATGAAACCCTATTTAGAGGATTCGAAAACGAAACCCCTTTTCGAGGATTCGAAAACGAACCCCCTTTTCAACGATTCGAAAATGATGAACCAGATTTCATAGGTCCTGCTGAAGATGAGTTCATAGAAAATAATTCGCATACGCAACATTCTAATTATGAAAGTAACACATCAGTAGAAATACCAGTTTCAGATGACCCAGTTAACTATGCTAAAAACCAAATCATATTGAAGCTTGTGAGCAACAACCCAAAGAAAGTCACTATCCATAAAATATCTGATAGTAAAACAAGAATGATAGTAGAGATATCTGAGAATAATTTCGATAAAAATGTGATTAACTTCGTGAAAGAATATTTAGTGCCTAATGTTTTATATAGCTTGTATTTTGAAAATGAGTTCTATGAAAGATTTGCTTCAGTAATTGCCAAAAATTTTAAATTTTCAAAACTCATACTTGTACGATATAAAGTTAAAGTACTTGATGTAACACATGAAGATGACAGAATAGAAACTATTGATAATTATCATATTGGAAAAACGAATCACAGAGGTATACAAGAAACGTACGATGAGATAAGAAGAAAATACTATTGGCCCAACATGAAAAATTATATTCAAAATTTTATTAACAAATGTGAGATATGTCTCAAAACTAAGTACGAACAAAATCCACTTAATTTAGAAATGAACTTGACACCGACAGCTACAAGGCCGCTTCAAATCATTCACGTGGACAGTATAACATTTGAGAAAAAGAAATTTCTCACGATCATTGATAGTTTTTCAAGATACGCACAATGCTATACAATAACAAGTTGTAACAGTGTTGAGGTAGCAGACAAACTGCTTAGTTTCTTTTCCCACCATGGTATCCCTCAAACTATAGTTGCCGACAATGGATGTGAATTCAATAATGGCTTAGTAAAGGAATTGACAGAATTGCACAAAATCAAAATGCACTGGATAAGTACTCAACATCCGCCTTCAAATGGCTTAGCCGAACGTTTTTATCCTACGATAATTGAGCACATCAGAATATTCAATAATCGCGACGAGTTCAAAACAGAAACATTTGAGAGTAAAGTAAAGTACGCCGTGATTGCTTATAACAATAGCATTCATTCGGTAACAAAACTGACACCTTTGGAAGTTTTATACGGACACATAGAATCTAATCCCACTCTCGAAATTGACATTCAGAACAGATTTATTAACGAATATGTTAATAATCACAAAGAAAAAACTAAACGACTATTCGACCATATACAGGAAATAAACCGAAGTAGAAAAGAACATGTCATCAACGAAACGAACAAAGATCGAGAAGAACTACCAGAAATTCCAAAAGAAGTTTATGTGAGGAATGTGCAAAAACTAAAAATAAATTCAACAAATAAACTCTCCTATCAGTGAATCGAGAACTTAAAACTGCCAAAATAGATCCCCGACATCATAACACTAGAGAGAAAATTCATTTATCCAAGATAAAAAGACCTAGAAAGTTTAAGAAACTGAACAAAGATCAAACTAATGAGAGAACTGAACAAGTAACAACCGATCCTAATTCAAATCCTGTTCTTCCAGGTTCCTCCTCTCCGCCTAATGAGTATGGCGAATCATTCTTCTAAAGCTGAAGAATTCAGGAATATAAGTAGTAATCTAGGAATAATTGCAGCAGATTTAGGCTCTGCAAAGTTAGAGATTTCAAAACACACTTTCATCCACTATTATGAACTACAAAATATTTTTGATCATGTTGATAATTTGAATATGTATTATGATAAGGTATCTGGAAATATTAGAAATAAGATTCCAATAATGGAAAATGTAGAATATATAACTGATAATGGTAGTAAAGCAAGAGATATAGTAAACTATTTGAAATTTATTAATCATACTAGGAATGTAATAGAAGATAAGTTAGATATCATAAGTGTGACTAATGATAAGAGATCTAAAAGAGGACTATTGAATGGCATAGGAGCCGCAATAAAATTTATTAATGGAAATTTGGACTCGTATGATGGTGAAAGATACGATTATTTACTTGAACATTTGAAAACTAATCAAAACAGTTTGATTGATCAAATATCAGCCCAATATTCATTGAGTTTAGAACTTATTGCTGAATTTAATCAGACGTTGAACATTGTTAATTATAATTTTAATGAGTTGGAGAATAAATTTAAATTTGTAAATGATAAACTTAGCGACTATGTAGAACTAGAGAAATTTAGAGATTTGCTGAACCAGAATATTTTATATAACATTGTATTTAGTTTGATCCAAGACATTGAAAACTCTTTAACATTCTGCAAATTTAAAGTTTTACATCCTAGCATCCTAGCATTCAACTAAAGAATTGCATTATCAGATAACCAAGATTGCTGGTTACTATCAGAATAAATTACCATTGAAACATATGTGGGAATACGAAAATTTGATAAATGTAAACTGTAAACTAACGTCTAAAGAAATCATTTACTTTTTGAACTTATCAATCGTAGATGAATCAAATTATAACTTATACAAGTTGTTTTCTTTACCTAGTATGTTTCAAGATGGATATGTAACTATTATTCCTAAGGTCAGATACTTACTCAAGTCAAACGATAATTATAATAAGAAAGAAATATCAATTGAAGGTCTAACTAGTGAATGCACTAGAAAAACAAGTTCAAATTTTATTTGTTCTGTAGAAAGTTTATGTAATGACAAATTGAAATGTGAAAAAGAAATTATTGAATCAGGTACTACATCAAACTGTAAATATAGTAAGATGAAAATAGGTAATAGTATTGTAAAATGGATTCCAGAATTGAATAGCTATTTGTGTATCTTTCCAAATGAAGAAAAAAAAAATTGACAAGCAAGCAGAAACGATAACAAAATCTGTAAAAGGAGTTTATTTAATCAATAGCAACAACAATACATATTATTATAATGGTAAAATACTTAATCATTTGTCTGAATCAAAATATCGACCCAAGTTATTGAACCTAGACAACGTTATCAATAGTATGAATGAAGATCAAGAACCAGAATTCACAATTAATTTAGAACATCTTAATTTTAATCCGATTGCTATTAACAAGTACACCCCCATAAGGGAAGAAAGTATTTTCACTACAAACAACGTTATCAATAGTATGAATGAAGATCAAGAACCAGAATTCACAATTAATTTAGAACATCTTAATTTTAATCCGATTGCTATTAACAAGTACACCCCCATAAGGGAAGAAAGTATTTTCACTACAAACATAAGTTTTTGGACAATTATTTTGTATGTAATTTTTATTCTAATTGTTCTATTGTATTGTTATCTAAGTAGAAAAGTTTCACCCAATGTAAACATTGTTAACAACCCTACCCCCGAAGTTCTTTTTAGGGATGGAGGAGTTATATAGCTAATTACTTAGTCAGCACTCCTCATTCCATTATTGTTGATGTAGCATAGTTGTAGTGGAAGGTAACATTGTATTTAGTAGTCATTTCCAAGCTAGCGGACATAGCGGACGGAGCTCTATCGCGAGATATAAAATTATTGTAATATGTGGTTAACAAATAAATTCATTTTTTTAAAAAGACTATTTGATTAATCGCAATCTTAACTTGTATATATAAATTGAAACAGGATACACACGACACGAATGGATTAAAAACACTTGAAAACTTACATTTAAACAAAAATTTATGGGAGCTGGGCCCCCTTTGCCTTTGTCAATCAAACAGGAAGTGGTGCAGATTTGAATTCCAACGGTCGTGACCACAGAGACGCGGTAGAGATGTTGTATAGACCATAAAGCAGGGGTCTCCAACCTTTTTTATCTAAGGGCCACATTGTTAATTCTTAGGAGGCGAGGCTAAGAGGGCCAATAACAAGGATGTACGTGGAATTTGACTTGTGGGGACACACACGATGGGGGATTTGGGGGTGTACAATTATTATATAATATGAGGAGTTTTAAGTATGTTCAAGTAGGAAGAAACAAACCAATTAATTTAATTTAAATACAAAGTCCAATTTATTGAGTGTAAAAAGCTCATAAGAATACTTGACAATGCATGAATTTATAAAAAGCTACCATGCTAAAAGAGAATACTCATTTTTAGTGAGAATTTGTTTTCCACTTGAATTGTCCGCCCATTTAGGATCAAACTTTGTGGTTCCGATCATTAAAATTGATTTCAAATGTTCATCTGACAAGAAAGTATTTGGATTTAACAAACTTCATTTTTGAAAATGTCTGCTCACACTTGTAGGTAGATCCAAAAAGAGAAAACATAGCTCGAGCATGGTTTTTATATTTGTATAGTATTTTTCTGGGAGAGGACTGTAAAATGGAAGTAAGTTACCTTCTTTCTAGCGTTCAAACAGGGACATGTACAGTCCGTGCAGACCATTTGCTAATATCTCACAATGGTTGATCGCTGCTTATTTACAGCTAATTTTACACTTATTAAGAAATGGAGTGGCTAGTAAGAGAAGAGTTCTGAACTCACAGTTGTTGTCAAAAATGTGTATAAATATATATTTTTTAAAATCTGTTGCAATAACTCTTGCCGGATGTGGCCCGCGGGCAGTAGGTTGGAGAGCCCTGCCATAGAGTACATACAGTGCAGTACAGATGCGGTACAGACGAACGGAGGCGTACAGATTGAAGGAGTTTTATAGGAGTAGTTGGTAGGCTATTATGGGTTACAAGCGGGAGATTTCAAATTTGAGTGGGTTATGGATAAGGAAAGGTGTAGATTATGAATTGATAGAAAAGAGGAGATTTAAAATTAGAAATCAGAAATGAAGTAGAAGAAAATTAGAAAATGGAATCATAGAATTGAATTGGAATGAAATTTATTTTTTATATTTATTGAAAATTTATTATAATATATTTGATAGCTGTGAAATTTATTTCAATTCAATTGAACAGTTGGTGTAGAGTTGATAGTTATGGTACTATTGCTGTATATTGATACCAGGACTGGAAGCAGCTCCAAGCACCCAAATAATAGCCAATTCTTTCGTCTTGACATCTTTGCTGTGGGAGGGAGGGTGGCAAGCTCTTTGACTTTGAAGCATTGGTCAAAGTTCCTGTTGTGCTCAGAGCCATGGGTAGGGATGGGTAGGGAGTATTATTTTTTAAGGAAGCCCTGTGATTGTTGATCTGGAGGTTTAGGGCAGTGGTGGTTTCACCTATGTAGAAGGCAGGACAGAAGTTGCAGGAAAGGAGGTAGATGCAATTTTTGGAGATGCATTTACTGGATTGATGGATTTGATGGGTATAGTTGGTGATAGGACTGGTGAAAGAAATTGAAGGATCAGTGATAAGGCAGGTTTTACAGCGGGGGCGTTTGCAGGGTAGGGTACCAGATGGAGTTGGGATTTCATCAGAGGTGAGTGATTGGTTTTTACTAAAAATTCTTTTGAGGTTGGGAGGCTGCTTGTAATTGAGGGTGAATGGTTGCTGGAAAAGGTGTTTGGTAGAGGGATTGGAGGAGACGACATGGAACAGATTTTCAAGGACAGGTTTGAGGTTTTCGATTTCAGGGAAGTAGGTGGTACAGAGCTTTGGAGTTTGAGGGATTTTAGAATTTTTTGTGGTTGGATTAGTGTCTGTTTTGGAGAAGATTTGTTTCTGTAACAACCTTTCAGGAGGGATTGGTGGAGTTTTTTGAGGTACTGGTCAAGGTGATGGGGATTACTGCAAATTTTTTGGCCTCGGATTGAGAGGGAACGTGGGAGGGATCTTTTGATGTGGTAGGGATGACAACTCTCAAAGTGTAGGAACTGTTGAGTGTGGGTGGATTTGGTGAAAGTATTGGTGGATAAGGTGTTGGAGTTGGAAAGGATTACATTGACATCTAGGAAGTTGATGGAGGATTTAGAAATATTCCAGGTGAAGGAGACAGAGTAGTTGGAGTTGAGTTGATTGAGGAAGTGGGAGAGAATATCATGTCCATGAGGCCATATGAGGAATATGTCGTCAATGAAACAGAGCCATATCAGGGGGATAGGGTTTGTTTAGAAAGGAAATCCTGTTCAAGGAAGCAATGAACAGGTTTGCATAGGATGGTGCCATCCTGGTGCCCATGGCTGTACCCTGAGTCTGAAGATAATATTTATCTTCAAACCTGAAGGCATTGCTTGTGAGCACCAGTTTGGCAAGGTTTACTAGGAAGGTGGTTGAAGGGGTGGAGGGTGTGGGACGTGAGGAGAGGAAATGCTTAAGGGATTTTAAGCCTTCAGAATGGGGGATGGATGTGTAGAGGGAGGCCACATCAATGGTAACAAGGAGGAGTTGTTGGTCAGTTGGAAGGGTTGTGTTTCTTAAGATATCTATGAAGTGGAAGGAGTCTTTGAGATGAGAGGGTAGGGAGGCAACAATGGGTTGGAGGTGGAAATCAACAAGGGCAGAGATTCCTTCTGTTGGGCTATTTATGCTTGAAACAATGAGACGACCAGGATTGCCTTCTTTATGGATTTTTCTTTCTTTCTTCATGGAAGAAGATAGAAGTGTGGTGTGTTGGGAGTGTCTGGTGAAAGGATGTTGATGTCTGAGTCCGAGAGGCCTTCAGATGGACCGTATTGCATCAGAAATTTGAAGACTTTCTTTTGGGATTCGTAGAATAACTTCCGACCATTGTGAAAAGTAAAGTTTACAGAGAACCTGTAGAGACCAGGGAGGAACTGATTCTCAGAATTCGATTGACGTTTAAAGTAATGAAGACACGGCCCAACGAAGTGAGACGGGCAACTCGAAGCTTGATGAAACGCAGCAGAAGTTGCACAAACAGAAATGAAGGCTATTTTGAATTCCTGTAAGCAGTGAGCATGATATTTAACTTGATTACCATCTGAATAATTGACATCAGTTTTTTTAATTCTTTCATTCATCTACTTTGAATTATTATTCTATGAATAAATTTTGTTGGATCTTGTAAAATTGTATGATTAATATTTTATAAAGGATTTAGGCTATGTGCTACAGAAAATAATGCAATAATCAGGTGCTTTCACCCTTTTAGGATCACCACTTGATGCATTCTGTTTGTGAATTTCCTCATTTTAAAGGTGTTCATTCCAGAT
The DNA here is from genome assembly GCF_014356525.2 of Nilaparvata lugens. Lineage (NCBI taxonomy): Eukaryota > Metazoa > Arthropoda > Insecta > Hemiptera > Delphacidae > Nilaparvata > Nilaparvata lugens. The sequence continues at coordinate 46,528,938 of NC_052507.1, forward strand.
ATTAGCAGTATTGAACACTTTATCATGGAACTTACCTTTTTGAATTTATACTCATTCGAAAGCTTATGAAATGGAGAAGTTTTTGAAATATTGAAACCACTATAATTACCCGGAGAAAAATCGAGAAAAATCTGTTTGAAATTTGATTTTGAATTTGAAGAATAGCATTTTTTCAAGTTAAGATGTTCACTGAGAGAATGTTCTATTCACCTAGTGACGAATCATTATAAATAGACCGCTTTACGATAATTCTCAATAATATCCGAATAAGTTTCCATAAAATCTGAAAATTATATAATATTGCTCTTTTGATAATTCTAATACCTCCATAAATTATGTGAAATGTCTAAAATGGGCTATTGTCTGAATTCTCAAACATAATTTATTCAATACAAATTTATACATAGCCTATAGAAGTGTGAATTTTGTGAAATGATGGCTGTAATTGATATTATAATATAACTTACTGCTTTAATGCGCATTTTTCTATTGACTCGTCTGTTTCATCAGAGCACTCGGCTGTTCCATTACAAACTGCCTGTTTTGCAATTTTCTGTCCATCGTAGCATTCAAATCTAGAAAATATGAAGTGTAGAATTCAGATAGTGAGAAAATCATAAGGCTAAAAAGTCTAAAGTACTAAAAAAAGAAAAGAATATTAGAGGATTCTAGTAGCATCAAATATTACTAACAGGACTCTATTTTTATATCTTAATCTTCCTTTGTAATAGAAGTAGTAGTAATGTAGGTCTATAATTAGCAATAATTTCAAACGGTCAAAAATGTTCATTCTATTTGTTTTGGGTTTCAGGTTGTTTGTGATTTAATGTTTTCGGATCAAAAACTTCAATAGAATATTTCTGAACAAAGTTTTAAAATCAAACGTCATCTTACGTGATGGATGGATTCCAACGCTACCGCCTGAAATAAATCTGGAACGTAAACTATTGTTGAATTCACACTTCTAGAACTTATCGTAATATATTTATTAATTTTATCCCATTGATTCATCAATTCGCTCAAAGTTATGATCCTCAACTTGAAATCAATTCTAACTTATCATTGTTATAATTGTTACCTAATGTTCAAATTTTTGTGTTCTAAAATCATTGGATATTAGTAATTAATAGCAAGGATAATATTTTATTCCAGTGATTGATACATTCGCTCAAATCATGACTTCATCTTGAAAACTCTAGCAACTAACTCATCATGGTGTTCATTGTGTTTGTTTGAATGTAGGCTAGGTACTGTATCGCTGTGAAGCAACTGTATTCCAGTGATTTATCAATCTGCTCATGTCATGGTTTTCATCTTGAAAACAATTCAAACATTATATTATTGATTTTTATTATGTACTTTTATTGTAGAATACTTGTATAACAGGGATAATGGAAGTAATTCAAAAGTGTATTATAATGAGATAAATATTCAAGTATTTAGATTTTTTTATAAAAATGAATCATTGTTCATTCTCAGTTGTAACGGGAACAAAAATCCTAAGAAGTTTTTCAGTGGAAAATAGCTAACTTATTCTGAATATTAAACGGATTATTATCATAACCAATATTTGACATTAAAAATATAAAATGAGCAAGTTGCTAAAGAAGATAAAAAATATTAATTGTTTACTGAAAAATAATAATTAGTATGGAAATAACTTCATTAAGTTTAGTACCCTTTTTCAAACTTTACTATAAAATATGGAACAATGAAAAATAATATTCATTTTGACACTCTTGGAAATGCCATGAGTGCATTAAACTAGTTTGTGTCTATGTAAAAAAGTATAAAAAGCGTACTAATAATTTTTATAAAAATTATCAAATTCGTATTTATTTTTACCAAGTAACGAATTGTACAGTATGTTAATAGCTAGACTACTTGCTCAAAAAATAATTAAGATTTGTTTATTTCTTAAATAGATATTAATTAAATTTTATGTCGAAGTTCTAGAATGAAGAACTTTGGTTTTTAGTTGATGTTCCGACAAGAATGAGTGAGGGTTTGTTACAAAAATAATAGTTGCACAATTAACGAGAAATAGTAGAATTATTACAAAAAATATTTATCAATGAAAAGCTCAGTTCATATTGAAGTTGAAATATATTTTTGTTGTACAAAGACTTCTTGCTCAATTGCTCTCTCTAATTTGATAAATATTTGGTAATTAATAGTTTTGTTAGGTACTTTAAAAATGACTATTCAAGAATATTGCATTGTTCCATACCCCAAAGCCTATTTATATACTGAATCTTCAAATAATTAACATATTGTTTCTCATTAAGAATGCAATTTTATCTTTTATTTTTTCATGTAAATAATCATCTGAAAACTTCTACTTACTCATCTTCATCTGTTGAACAAATATCTTCATCTTCGTCTGATTGGTCATCGCATTGTGCTTTCCCATCACAAATATTGTCATACGGAATGGCTGAGCCGTCCAAACAATAGAAATCATTGCCTTCTCCAACAACTGAACAATAATAATCTTTCAATAAATCCATGTGAATTATAAATATTACAAAAGGTCCGGTGTTTATATAGTATTTCATTTGAACCATTGAACCAGATAGCAGATAGTCTTTAGAGGACATTCAGATTAAATAAAATACAATTATTGAAAAACGTGTCAAGATTTGTTTTTCTGGTGAGTTTTTAGTTCTCAATAGAATGATATATCATGAAATAATGTTGAAATATTACTGCTTGTTTATTGATCCATTCATCATTATTCCGCCTTCGGGAGAAGAGTATTAGTATTATCGTCAAAATCAAGTTTGAAAGAAACAATATTTAAAACTGTACTCATACCACTAGTTTACGATAGACATATTGTGATTAATGTGGATTTCAGATAAATCTATGTTGGACTCGTAATTAATTTTAATATAGGAAAAAGAAAAATTATGTTTAGCCTTTAAAAAAGCCAAAAAATAAGAAACAAAACACTTATACTATAGTCAATAAATACAATCTCAACCAGGAAAAATATGTTTCGAGAAAATGTTACACTTCTTTAAACTAATATTTTACCGTACCTGTTTTTAGTAGAATAAAATAAATTATAGCAAGTGTGAAACGCATCTCCAAAATAAATCAAAACTTTGGAAAAATGTTCGAAGTAATGCATGAATGCAATTCGCCTCTATATATTAGGTTTAGAAGACAAATGATATTAGTGATGCGCATGCTTTTGCATAAATTAATATGCCAATTGTGAAGTGTTACAATAAAAACTTATTTTACGAAGAAATTATGATCCAAGATTGATTTCACTTTTTATGCTGCTTGATATTGAAATTTCTTCTCAGTTTTTATTGTTTCTAAAACCGAATAATTTTAGACATAAAAACCAGAACTCAATAAACTGCTCCGATTAATCGATTGTTTTTCATTATACATGCTGCACTTCATCGTTTTGGTTTTATCATAGCCTACAGTACTTGTATTACTGGCATTTTTTTACGAAGGTACTTTGTACCCAATACAGTAGAGATATGGGATAGTATAGGAAAAGATACCCTATTACCATTTAAGTAAATACAATAATTAATAGTATATTGCTTTATATTATGGAGTTAGGAGATCCACTAAATAAGTACCTACGGTACCTAGCAATTATTGCATTACATTGCGTCTAAGATGATCCATATTCATTGGAAGGAGAGCCAGAAGAACAAGATTGCTTGCTAGAAAGATTGCTAAAAGACAGTGTAGAAAGAATGGAGAACAGCGCGTTGCCGATTCTCTGTCTTGCCAGTGCCTTCTATAGAAGATAGTTGATAACGGTATATCTGATGAAATATTAACTGTTTTTCTATATTATCTGTTTATTCTTATATTTTATTCGTAAGTAATTATAATAATAATTGTTTTGAATTACGGGTCGTATACTAATGCTATCTCTATCGAGTTGTGAAACTGTCTGGAAACTTGCATGCTCAACGGATTCAAGTGCCTTTTGAAATATAGGACATACGCTACAGTGGCGGTTCTAGGCCTAGGCTGGGTAGGCGGCCGCCTACCCAGTTTTTATGAGTTTTTTCAAATTTTTCATGTAAACCTAAAATGTTAAATAAAAAAATACAATAAAATATTTTTTTTTTACAAAACTACAGCTGCACCAACCCTTTTATATGGGTGTGAAACCAGGGTGCTGTCAGGGCCAGAGAAAAGTAGACTACAGGCATCTGAAATATGGGTGCAGCCGAGATCATTAAAGAGATACTGAGATAGAAAACAACTTAATGTATTTTGAATAAATGAAAATATATCTTTGAGTAGGTTTAAATGGTAGTGCCCTGTGGGTGTGGGGAGTGCGTGCGTCAATGGGTGAGAACACCAATTGTGCTTGAGCTGGGCAGCTGGGTGCAATTCGGTGCACAATTTTAAATTACTCGATTGAACCTGGTTCCAATTCAATTGCAGGATGCAGAGGAGGAAATACCAGTGGGAAATCTGATTTCATTTTATTTTGTCAATTCTATGTGAAGACAAAAATTTTACAAAACTACAGCTGCACCAACCCTTTTATATGGGTGTGAAACCAGGGTGCTGTCAGGGCCAGATGAAAGTAGACTACAGGCACCTGGTGGTTACATACCTCGAGTGTTTGGTCATTCAATTCTGAATGAATGTTTCACATAATTATGCAGTCATGTAGATAGATAGGTAGTATAATAATTTTTTTCTCAAAAGTACAATTCTTTTTTATTCTTAAATTCTTTTATTATTCATTGTGGCATGGGGCTGAATAAATCTATAGCCGCCTATTCCATTGTGCTAATGTTTTCGATTCAATTTTCAGTTTCAATCTACTTAACTTGCCAGTGTACAGTCAAAAGCTGCAAAACAACCTTTTGAAAGCCATTCACGAGTGCTCGGAGGGCTTCGGATTCGCTTAATCCACAGAGCAAATACTCTAGCGGGGGCCTCTGGACGACCGACTTGGAAAGATCTTTTATAAGAATATCAAGAAACTTTTACAAGGATTATAAAGAAATTTTAACTATAATTTCTTCAAAATATTTAATAGTCTGATATCATTTATCAAGAAACGGACAACTACATTGTTTTTTCCTGATCGTTGTTACCTAAATGTTTTTCTTAGAACTTAGTTACCGCATTTAATAAGTGCCTTCTTTTTGCGCCATCCTATTTATTTTAATAGATCAAAAGAAACATATCTTTGTATTGTAGTAATAAATGTTAACTGATATTATCAAGTCATCGAACTTATTTCCAATTTTATATAATGCAGTAGCTAGAATTTCTTGTCAATAAAACTATGTTTGGCAGATTAAAAATAAATCATAATACCAAAGTAAAGAACTACGAATATAGTCAACGAGCCAAGCTGAAATTCTCCTGACAATACTTACATTTTCCAACAAAGTAGTTTCCCTATAATAATCTTTGAACATGTTATATTTCCTGTGAAGGAGTCTCCAATGTTACTTTTTGAATACAAATATCACTTCTATGTCAATATCTCACAAAATGCTATAAAATATTGAGAAGTTCTACTAGCAACTTCAATTTTTTCTGGAAAGCATAACTTTCCTTACCTATGGTAGTAGGGCAAGGAAAGTAAAATGTAAAGGTACTCAATAATAATAATAATAACCAAGATAGAATTTGGAGTTGGAGCAGCTGATCCAACCTTCTCATAAAAAGCAATAACAGAAAAACATAGAAATTACATAGAAACAATGGTGTATGTACTACACTTTCATTGTTGTATCTATGTCTTGTTGATTTGAGTCTTGTGGAGGATGTAAATGAATGCATCTCTTACGCCCTACAGCTGCACCAACCCTTTTATATGGGTGTGAAACCAGGGTGCTGTCAGGGCCAGAGGAAAGTAGACTACAGGCACCTGGTGGTTACATACCTCGAGTGTTTGGTCATTCAATTCTAAATGAATGTTTCACATAATTATGCAGTCATGTAGATAGATAGGTAGTATAATAATTTTTTTCTCAAAAGTACAATTCTTTTTTATTCTCAAATTCTTTTATTATTCATTGTGGCATGGGGCTGAATAAATCTATAGCCGCCTATTCCATTGTGCTAATGTTTTCGATTCAATTTTCAGTTTCAATCTACTTAACTTGCCAGTGTACAGTCAAAAGCTGCAAAACAACCTTTTGAAAGCCATTCACGAGTGCTCGGAGGGCTTCGGATTCGCTTAATCCACAGAGCAAATACTCTAGCGGGGGCCTGGACAACCGACTTGGAAAGGGGGGGGGGGTTTCTTGTGAACAGCCATTGCACAAGTCATACACCTGGAAAGGATACTTGTCATACAAAACAAGACCCTAAGAACAGTACTGGGAGATGACAGATTGAAACACTGTAAGCCGCTCTTTGAAGAATATCAACTACTGACTTTAATCACACTGTATATTCTTGAGACCAAGATCCTGATCAATACTGATGTGGAACTGTTCAATAATTATTTATATCTTAAGTTTGATTTAAGAGAAAAGACAAAAAACGGGTTGATTCTCACAGCTTCCAATCAAGAACTAGCCTGAGAATTTTATTCCTAATAATTATACTAATTCTTGACAATCAATTTAACTTGACTTTTCAACTTTAAGGAATCGACTATACATATTTAAAAAGATTGATCTATCTAAGATGTAGATAAATAAATTGGTCAAGATTTTGTTTAATTTTTCTATCTTGAGATTCAATTTAATAAAACGTTTGATAATATTTGTTCATTGATTTACCTGTTTCCTATAGAAAACTCATTTTCTGAGGAAAACTTTTTTTATACTTGGTCCATTAAACTTATATTTTATTTCAATGCTTAAACTACAAATTTATTATATTATTTTGGTTGTGACTACTTGGAGTGTTTCCAATATGGATTTAAACCACAATATCGTCTTCATAACCAATATCGTCTATTAACTCCTAATCCAGACTAAATACCACGAGAATCAATAAGAGAATCCTTCTTCTATCTAAAATTAAATTAATGTAAACTACTAATGTATTTTAATGTAACTTGGAATAGGCCTGTAGCTAGGTGTAGTTTGGCTCCTATAGCATGTATATTGTTCTTTCCCGTCTCCCATGTATATAGGTTAAAATTTCCATCAAGGAAAAGCACCCTTCCGGATACAAAATTCTATGACAATGACAAAACTGTATAATATAAATAATCTATCAATCCAGTTCGATTCAGCAAGCAACTTTTGATTGCATGGTGAATCTCAGACACGATTATGACAAAGGTGACAGAGGACCAACCCCAGGAAGAATCCACATATAAATAAATATCAGGCCTTGTGGCAAAGCCTAATGCACCTAAGTAGAGAGAAATGGAGACTTCTGGGACAACCTTGACCTTGTTTCCAATGTTCAAGGTCACCAAACCTAAGCTGGACCACCCAAACCTTGTTTCCAAAGGGCCCCCTAACTCCCCCACCCACACCCAAACCCCCCACCCACAGAATGCAGAATGAGAAAAGTCCTTTGACATTTTTTGATAACTCTAATAAAAAGGGTGTTAATGGGTAAAATATTTGGAAATTATAAAAAAAATATTTTCTATCCCAATTGATGTATTTTGATGGGAAGAATAAGAAATGTCTTTTGATATTTTTCAATTAATGAGATAATTGAGAAAAACTGACTCACATTGTAAGACTTTGAAAAAATTCCCTCTAAATATTTTTTTTGAAAATGTCATTAAAAAATATATGGATGTTATATATCTCAGAATAAGAAAAGTCCTTTGATATTTTTTGATAACTCTGATAAGAAGGGTGTTAATGGGTAAAATATTTGGAAATTATAAGAACATATTTTTAATTAAAATAAATTATTTCCTATTGCAATCAATGTATTTTGATTAGATGAATAAGAAAGTTATTTTGGAATTTTTTGATAACTATCTTAACAAGATAATTGAGAAAAACTGACCCACAGACTTTCACTCAAGAAATTTCCTTCGATATTCCAAATAAATAGCCTATCAAATTGAAATATTATTTCAAAGAATGATTGAAACAGCAAAATTATGGTTAGGCCTATTAGCAGAATAGTGTCAAATTGAACAAATTAATATGAGTATTACAATTTTTATATTTATTAATACATCTTCATTTAATACCTATATGCTTTGACGTATTATTTACATGAATTACTTAAGTAGCCCTACCCTAGGTCTATGTATAGACCTACAGTATGATAAGTTTTGCCTACCCAGTTTTTTATGTCTAGAACCGCCACTGGTACGCTATCTCTATACATTTCATGCTGATTAATAACATCAATTGGTATCGGACTGAACATGCTATCCTCTTCATCAATAATTGTAGTCATTGAACTGGGAATTTCTCTAGTAGGCAACTCAATCATGATTGATAACAATCTAACCTTTTCTAAACCTTCAGTGTTACAGTAGCAATATAATTCATTTCGATTCAATTATACTATAAACGCTAATACTATTACCCTATACAAACGTCATACCAATTTTCCTGTTTCCATTCCAAGTTAGATGAGGATATGATTTAAAAAAATGTTTTCTTGAGAAATTTGGGAATAAACCATTGAGGGTTCAGGAAGCAGCAGTGGCGCAGTGAAATCGCTGTCGTATGGGTTTTGAAAAGAAATTTTGAATAAAATTTTTTTTGTTAAAACAACGATTTTCTAAAAATATTGAAATAATTATTGATAATCATAAGGAAACCCTATTACTACCTAATTATTCGGTATTCTCATCTAATGGAATGAATTCAGAAAAAATTCAATCAAACACAATGAATGTTTAGAAATTCACTAGCAGAAACCCGTGCTCCGCAAGGATCTATTTTAAAACTTGACGTAATGAAATTTTGAAGAATTGAAAATAAGCCTATAACCATCCTTGGTTAATTAAGAATGTATGCAAAATTTCAAGTTAATTAGTCCAGTAGTTCAGACGTGATGATGTGTCAAACATAATAATTTTCCTATCCCGTACGTGTAGAAGCCAGCTCTTTACTTTATTATATATATACCGTAGTTAACGACTGCAAGAGATAGGACTGTGGAACAGAATAGTGGTGAAACTATGATAGCGCCAGAAGTGTCTCAAACACAATAGTAGCTACTACATGAACTTTTTGAAAGTGGTTTGAAAAAAATGTTAAAACAACAGAACTAAAAGTTGTCTACCTTATCATTCTACCTCCATTTAGAGAGGTTTTTGTTTGAGCCGAATGTAAATCTATATATATATATATATATATAATATATAAATTAATGTCTGTTTGTGTGTTCTTTCCCTATAGACTTGAAAAATAGGCTACTTGACATAACGGCATGAAACTGGGAATATGTTGTGTGAATATTGGGGATGGTATCTGAAGAGAAATTTTAAAAGAGGGGCTAATAATAATTATTCATTAATCCATTTTACTGACCTACGTTCTTAAAGTTGTCGGCCGAGCGGCTACCGAAGGACGGAAAGATGATCATGATTCAAGATCATATTGTGATAATATGATTTAGCATCTAAAGTTACCAGCTAAAGTTGAGTTTTAAAATAGATCCTTGCGGAGCACGGGGTTTTGCTAGTTATAGTATAGATTATTATGTTTCTTTGTCCTGTGATCTTTATAAATGTCCTGTAACATCTAAAGGTGCGTCCACACATGTCGAACCGAACCTCAAACCGCGCAGCAAACTGTTCATTCCTCCGTACATCTTGCCTTTCAGTGAACATGAGCATATTATGTTTCATAATGTTTAAAATCAGCTGTTAATCATTCGCCGTACCGCACTCCGTACCGTTTGCCGTGCCGCTTGCCTCTGTTCTAACTGTTCGCCTCACCACACTCCGAACGCTGAACTTTTCAGCCAATCAGAGCCCTCGATTACAATTCGCCGTGCAGCTCGCTCTACAATATTTTGGCTATCCATCACAAGTGAAAAACATGAGAACATGAATACAGAAGAATGGGCAATTTTTTTTTTTCGTACTGCATGCATGACCACTTTTCACCATTTAAAGATCAATATTAATTTTTTTATAATTTCATGAAAACCGTTCTTATTACAGAAATATACAAGAATAACTTTCCTCCAAATTTTATTTTACATTGAAAAATATTAATTTCACTCAAATCGGTTCACTGATACTAATGCAGCAATTGCTCAAAATGCCGTCCTTCAACTTGATTACACAGTCTGCACCTTTCAATCATGGACCGTCGAACTGCTATAAAAGCATTTTCATCATCTTGAATGGCACCTGCTGCAGCAACCACTCTTGCCACAAGGTCTTCTTCGTTTTCTACTGGCGTGCTGTAAACAAGGTCTTTCATATGGCCCCAGAAAAAAAAATCTAAAGGGTTGAGGTCAGGTGAACGTGCGGGCCACGGTACTGGTCCACCCCGCCCAATCCACCGCTGACGATAGGTCATGTTCAGAAAGTCCGTAACAACATTTCCGAAATGAGCAGGGGCACCATCATGTTGAAACCAAATATTATATCTGTTTGCAAGAGGCACATCTTCCAAAAGTTCTGGTAGTATGTCTCTTAAAAAAGTAATGTACGTGGGAGAATTCAGACGATTAGGAAGAATGTATGGTCCAATCACGCGATTACCTAAGATACCCGCCCAAACATTCAGCGAAAATCTATGCTGATAACCACGCACTTTGACCTCATGAGGATTGTCTAAGGCCCAGACGTGACTGTTGCGAGAGTTGAAGATTCCTTCTCTTGTAAAGCTGGACTCATCGGTAAATAACACATTTTCTAGAAAATTTGGTTGGATAATGTCTTGCTGAAGAAACCAACGGGCACAGTTTACTCTTGGCTCATAGTCGCGTTCAACCAATGAGTGAACTTTTTGAAAGCGGAAGGGGTGAAGTCTTTCCTTGTTTAGTACACGCCACACAGAAGAAGCACTTGAATTGATTTGCTTTGCAACTGCTCTCGTACTCGTTCTAGGATTGAAATCGAATTTCTGCAATACTTCCTCTTCAAAAGCAACATTTCGAACTGCTCGAGGCCTACCAGCAATTACCCTGTTCCGTTCAAATGAACCAACTTCTCTCAGCCGATTGTGAGTTCTTGTGAACACCTTGTCGGAAGGGAGACGGCGGTTTGGAAATGCAGCTGCATACATTCTTCTTGCTTCGGTCGCATTGCCAAGAGCTGCTCCATACATGAAGTGAATATCGGTGTACTCCAGCGAACTAAATTCCATTACAATAATTAAATATTTGTGTAGAAGCAACGTAAGAAAATATTGAAACTGGAAATTTAAGATAGAAATAAGACCTAGGAAACGTGAGACTAAGAAATAGGAAGCACTACATCTGGTTCTTTACTTTTAATGAAACAACAATACTTTTACAAGACAAACATTATCATCTGAAAACCATTGTAATAATTATTGATAATCATAAGGAAACCCTATTACTACCTAATTATTCGGTATTCTCATCTAATGGAATGAATTCAGAAAAAATTCAATCAAACACAATGAATGTTTAGAAATTCACTAGCAGAAACCCGTGCTCCGCAAGGATCTATTTTAAAACTTGACGTAATGAAATTTTGAAGAATTGAAAATAAGCCTATAACCATCCTTGGTTAATTAAGAATGTATGCAAAATTTCAAGTTAATTAGTCCAGTAGTTCAGACGTGATGATGTGTCAAACATAATAATTTTCCTATCCCGTACGTGTAGAAGCCAGCTCTTTACTTTATTATATATATAGTTAACGACTGCAAGAGATAGGACTGTGGAACAGAATAGTGGTGAAACTATGATAGCGCCAGAAGTGTCTCAAACACAATAGTAGCTACTACATGAACTTTTTGAAAGTGGTTTGAAAAAAATGTTAAAACAACAGAACTAAAAGTTGTCTACCTTATCATTCTACCTCCATTTAGAGAGGTTTTTGTTTGAGCCGAATGTAAATCTATATATATATATATCTATATATATATATCTATATATATATATATATAAATTAATGTCTGTTTGTGTGTTCTTTCCCTATAGACTTGAAAAATAGGCTATTTGACATAACGGCATGAAACTGGGAATATGTTGTGTGAATATTGGGGATGGTATCTGAAGAGAAATTTTAAAAGAGGGGCTAATAATAATTATTCATTAATCCATTTTACTGACCTACGTTCTTAAAGTTGTCGGCCGAGCGGCTACCGAAGGACGGAAAGATGATCATGATTCAAGATCATATTGTGATAATATGATTTAGCATCTAAAGTTACCAGCTAAAGTTGAGTTTTAAAATAGATCCTTGCGGAGCACGGGGTTTTGCTAGTTATAGTATAGATTATTATGTTTCTTTGTCCTGTGATCTTTATAAATGTCCTGTAACATCTAAAGGTGCGTCCACACATGTCGAACCGAACCTCAAACCGCGCAGCAAACTGTTCATTCCTCCGTACATCTTGCCTTTCAGTGAACATGAGCATATTATGTTTCATAATGTTTAAAATCAGCTGTTAATCATTCGCCGTACCGCACTCCGTACCGTTTGCCGTGCCGCTTGCCTCTGTTCTAACTGTTCGCCTCACCACACTCCGAACGCTGAACTTTTCAGCCAATCAGAGCCCTCGATTACAATTCGCCGTGCAGCTCGCTCTACAATATTTTGGCTATCCATCACAAGTGAAAAACATGAGAACATGAATACAGAAGAATGGGCAATTTTTTTTTTGATTAAATTCATGTTTTGAACAGTTCATTGTTATGAATGATAAATTGATAAGAGCTTATAAATATTATCTAATTCAAATGAAATAACTTATGAAAAAAATAATGAATGGATAAATACCAAAATTAAAATATTGTTGACCAAGAACTCAGTACATCGACAATTCATTCAACTAATTCTGTAGGTACTGATTGTAGGTACAAATATAATCATTTGTCTTCTTTATTGATAATCAATTTCATCAACTAATCATAAACTTACTGAAAAAAGTTCTTCAATTCTCATGAATTAAATTAATAGAATTATATGAATCTATAGTGTAGGTCATATCACAAAGAGTTCGATTCTTGTTGGCAAGAAACATGTTATTCAACGCAGAAATAATTGTTATTTTACTAAAAGATAGGATAAGTTGAATAGTTTTCCATTCAGGGGGAGTTTTGACAACCCACAAAACTTACTTTTCATTTGATGAAATATCGAAAAGGTGCATAGGATCTTTTTTTTGTTCAGCTTGTCAAAATACCCCTCATTTTAATATTAAAATTTTTGACGACTGTACAGTGAGTCAATCATTCTATCAGGGCTCGAATAATTTTGAAATTGTAATTAAATAGAAATGGTAGAGAATAATCAATTCATGTAAATATCAACACCTTTATTCAAAGACATTTTAACTGCATGCGTTTTCTTATTGATAAAACTGTAGACGTTTATTTAGCAGTCTCAAAAAAACTGTTCTAGCTGAAAGTTAATAATCCATGCCACCTGTAGGCCTATACATTGCATCAGGAAAACGAAGTTCAAAACTATGGTTTTTCTAAACATATGTTTTTGAGATAATTTCTTTGATGCAGCGGTTTCACATTCACCATATTATTATACAGAGTTTGTGAAAAAAATATTGATTTCCAAAACAATACTATTATTATATCAATGATAATTAATTATCAAAACAATACTATTAAAATATTAATAATAGGCTAATATTATTATTAAACATATTTATCAATTATTATCAGAACAATATTATTGTGGTTAAGTGGAATCAGGTAGAAAGCAATAATAGAACAGATGTTCTTTTTTGAATTTCTATCATATGATTTTGTTATTTCCAATGATTAAACCATATTATTTAGAATATCTCATGTCAATCAATAAATTATCTCAGTTCCATATGGCGTTCACCTTACAATGTTCATAAGCTTACTTAATAGGATCCTTTTTCATCCTTTGAAACCCTTAGAGACAAAATCCGTTCTTAGTGCGCGTCTAGCATGTTTGAAGAATATTTGTGCAAATTTTTAAATCTGTGGGACAATTAGTTTGAGCTGTAGTGTGATTTTACATCAACATTTTTCTGCATAGATCTAATTTTTTTTCGTAGCTGAACAAAAAGTTCCTCATGACTTTGCTGTGCAATGAGCGGTTAAAAAGTACAACATTTTGGGGGGCCCAGCTTCCTCAGAGGGGCAAATTTCTGAAAATCCTTTCTTAGTGGATGTTTTGAGGCTACCATGAACAATTGTGCAAAATTTCAAGTTTTTAGGCTCAGTAGTTTGGGCTGTGGTGTGATTTCAGTCTGTCGGGGCAGCCTTTTATAGATATAGAGAAGAGAAGAGAAGAAGAAGAAGAAGAAGAAGAGAAGATAATCTAGAGAGAGAGTACCTCTTCGAAACAGTTGTTCTGGTAACTAAATTAAAAATTTTGTCAGCTTGGCATTAAGTTGAGTTGACTGACTTTGTTAAGGTGCGTACAGATATACGCGCCGCGAACATGAGCAATTCACTTTCAATCAGCTGACTATATCTGTATTTTTACAGAAACGGTAAGATACAGATATAAAAAGCTTGGCATCAGCTGATTGAAAGTGAATTGTTCATGTTCGCGGCGCGAAAATCTGTACGCACCTTAAGGTTGGCACCAAGTTGAAGATTGAAATGCATTTATCCATGACCTCCTAAATACCAATTTATCCAGTACCTCCTAAATACCTATTTATCTGATTTATCGCGGAAAAATTGATTGGGTACTGCTACTTCAATCAGAGCTATTCCTGGGAATATTATATTACTAGCCGTCAGGCTTGCTTCGCTCGCCATATCCGTTTAGCCAGAAGTTTAGTCCGGACCCCCGACTGGATCGTCCTAACATATGATAAAAGTATGACATATAACATTTCAAATTTGGTAGGTGTGTTCAGTTGGCCCTTTAGAGGCGCAATAAGAACGGATTTGGAAAAGTTTCCAAAGATACGCCCAAAATCTACGTTTTTTAGCGTTTTCTCAGCTTCATCGAGAACAAATAAACAGAAAATGTTCAAATTTACTACAGAAGCTCAGCTGGGGTGCAATAATGTTGTGTTAGAAGGAATTTGAAATAACGCCAAAGATACGCCCAAAATTAGCGTTTTCTCACCTTTTTCAATAATTGATGGAAATGTATTAAAAAAAATTCAGTATACAGGTTTAGCTGAGGTAGAAGAATTTTGTTCGCCAAAGATACGCCGATATAGTAACAGGTGTTTTTCGAGATCAAATTGACATAATACGTTCAAATTCGGTACAGAGGTTCCGCTGAGGTCTACATGCAGGCGAGCGAAGCGAGCCCTCTGATCTCATTTTTGGACGATCCAGTCGGGGGTCCAGGGGGCGGAGCCCCCTGGCTAGACGGATATGGCGAGCGAAGCGAGCCTGACGGCTAGTGTAGGTATATTTGTATTTCCACTGCAGATAAAAGTAACTAAGTTGTTTAATACTATCTGAAATAATGGAGACGATAGAAGAATATACCAACTTGCTCAATCACAACCCTTTCACTTGACAGCTTTCGAAGCAATTTGTGAATGATCAATCAAGTAAAATGCGTTTGCTATACTGTATTTCGATGACTATCGGTACAACTCTTCAACGGCTCGTACTATTTTGATTGTTGATCAATAGAACGCATTATTTTCTTGATCAACCACAGCACTTCTACTTAATAGCTTTTGAATCAACTTCTGAACAATGAATACATAAAAATGATCTCAGTAAATTTATCTATTCACTCAAATGATTGACTAGATTCTAGAAGTTTCGCTTGAGAATAACAACGATGACAGTTTTTTCACCAAATCTTATTCAAAATCAGGTTCATTTGACGACTCTCTTGACATGCTTCAACTCATGTGACAGCCAAACAGCCAGAGAGAGCAGAACAAGGGATCCTGATTGATGAGCAGCAGCTAATGAAACAGGAACATACATCACAAGAGTAGAGATTCCGAGAGCCACCTGCAACATAGAAAATGAACAAATAAATCAACAATCGTCAAACGTGTAGTAGAAATTTAAGCTGATAAATTGAAGAGTCAAACATTGGGGAAGAGATTAAATTTACAGCACAAAGGTAAAAGATTCGTTTGCATTGCATGTGAATAGCAGGGCGCGCTAGGGGATAATTCCATATCATACGTATAATATGTGGGAGCATCTTCCCAAATTACAGGATTTCTAAAATCTTATAAAAAAAGTACCAGAGGCACCCAGAGGTATGTATTTTATTTTTGCATGACAAAATAAAAAGAAGCAATTATTCAAAACAATAATTGTGTTTTTCTGTAGGTGTGTAGGTAATACCTAAAAGTTTACAAGTAAGACCGGGTGCACATTTGTGATTTATCGGGTGGTGTTTTTACGGCCACTGTGATTTCGAGGTCACTGGCGTAGTTGGAAGTATATGGGTTTTAGCAGGACCTCCTATATGTACTATCGGACCTGAGCCTAGAAAAAAATGCTTCCGTATGTGGTGGTCTTATAGTAATTCCTATTGAGAAAAATCACTAATCATCTGTTAGATAGCGTCTCAGTTCATCGAAATCTCAGTTTGTCTAGTTCCCGTTTAAAAAATCAATGCCGACCACCACCTACGGCGGCCGTATTTTTTGTAGGCGCAGGTCCGGTAAATAGGAAGTCCTGGTTTTATACAGAGCGGTGCACCTGTACATCATTACAGAGTAACAAGCCGCGTACTGTTTGCTGACTCTTTGGTGGTCGCAAGGGAGCCGCCACTTTCTATACGACTCGGACGACAAGCCGCGATTTATTCTCCACTTCAAAAACCCTTAGAACGTAAGAAATAGAGATAGAGAAATTGTGATTTCAGATTTGGATTCATTGTCTCCAAAATAGTTATTTTCTAATGGATATCAAGCCATTATATAGGTACAGTATTCTATTTTTCTCAAAAGGCTTTCTAAAGTTTTATCTGGAAACTGTTTTACACTTTCACAAGTTTCAAATTGTTCATTAATTATTATATGAGTAGAAATTAATTTAAATAAATACCAAATTGAAAAATATTGTCAAGATTTTATTTATTATTTTTATATTATGAACTATGTTTATTAGTCCAGTCAATATAGACATAAAAAAGGGAGTGTGCTTGCAATTTATATTGTAGTTCTGATTTTTTAATATATTATTTGGGTACATAAGAGAAGTCCTGAACCAATTTTTTCATGCAAAATTTCCTTGGGCTAGATACAGGATATTTAGAAATTCTGAATAAAATGAGATCATTCGGAACTCTCTATCTGCAATGAGTAATGAGTTATGATTTTCCAAAAATGAGTGAAATTTGAAGAAAAAATAAATTTTGATAAACTTTAGTTTTTGATCAACAATATCTTGCGATTGTTACCATTTAGATGTATAATTCAAAATCCCTCTGGGTGTATTTTTGTGCTCTACAATCTGAGATCAGGTAGAGCTCTCTATCTCATATAGATTTCCAGGTACACCTGACAATAATGCTCCTTGTATTTTGAAAAACACCTCATTTTCAGCTTCAACCATCATCACCAACTACATTCCCCTCACACTGATATTTGACCATTTTTTTGTGTATTGGAATATGGGCTTAAGTACACTCATTGATAAATTTTCCATTTTTCGACCGAATTTGACTTATGATGCATGATTTTGGACCGCCTTGACGAGCCGAGAAGAAATGAAATGTAGTACGATGGGATCTGAGCATTGTGTCAAAAGTTATAAGTGTTTGAAATTTTGATCCTTGAGGTGTCCTTAAGCGCGCCTCTACACTAGGAAATACTGAAATGAAGTGCATCTAACGGGTGATTCTCATAGAACTTAATCTCATGAACATATGTTGTCATTGTGCGAAATATCAATGTGAGGGCAATGTAGTTGGTGATGATGGTTGAAGCTGAAAATTAGGTGTTTTTCACAATACAAGGAGCATTGTTGTCAGGTGAACCTGGAAATCTATATGAGATAGAGAGCTCTACCTGATTTCAGATTGTAGAACACAAAAATTCACCCAGAGGGATTTTGAATTATACATCTAAATGGTAACAATCGCAATATATTGTTGATCAAAAACTAAAGTTCATCAAAATTTATTTTTTCTTCAAATATGACTCATTTTTGGAAAATCATAACTCATTGCACATAGAGAGTTCCGAATGATCTCATTTTATTCAGAATTTTATAATATAAAAAAGAGAGCAAATTTTTCTGTCCGAATAAGAGATTTGTTATAAATAGCTAAAAACTGGAAAATGAGCCAAAAATCAGAGGTTTTTGGGCCACCCTGTATCTAGCACAAAGAAATTTTGCATGAAGAAATTGGTTCTGGACTTCTCTTATGTACCCAAATAATATATTAAAAAATCAGAACTACAATATAAATAACATGCATCAATGTATATAGTGACTGGCCTATATATAAGTTAAATTTTATTTTTCACTGCTCACATCTCTTTTGGCTTGATATATATATCAGCAAAGACAATTGACAAAATGTAAAATCAAATGATTCAGTTATATTAGCAGCTGTCGTCCTTGAAATCAATATAATATACTGATTGAACAATTCAATTTTCAAGTATTGTTTTCAGTTTTTCATGATGAATGTATATTTTACTTTCCTTTCCCTATTATCATAGGTAAGGAAAGTATTGCTTTCCGAAAAAAATTAAGGTACCCCAATTTCTAAATTTCTATACGTCCCCTGAGTCCAAAAAAGTGGTTTTGGGGTATTGGTCTGTGTGTGTGTGTGTGTGTGTGTGTGTGTGTGTGTGTGTGTGTGTGTGTGTGTGTATGAGTGTATGTGCTTCTCTGTACACGATATCTCATCTCCCAATTAACGGAATGACTTGAAATTTGGAACTTAAGGTCCTTACACTATAAGGATCCGACTCAAACATTTTCGATCAAATGCAATTCAAGATGGCGGCTAAAATGGCGAAAATGTTGTCAAAAACAGGGTTTTTTGCGATTTTCTCGAAAACAGCTCCAACGATTTTGATCAAATTGATACCTAGAAAAGCCATTGATAATCTCTATCAACTGCCACAAGTCTCATATCTGTAAAAATTTTAGGAGCACTGCATCATCTATGCAAAGTTTGATTTTAGATTCCCAATTATCAGGCTTTAGATACAGTTTAAACAAAAAATTTCGAAAGTGGAAAAGATTGAGCATAAAAATCTTTACAATTAATGTTCAGTAACATTTTCACCTAAAATTGAAAATAAGCTCGAAATTCGAGAAAATAAGATTATTCAATTGCAAACTGTTGGCAACTGTTGATTCTATTAAATCATTCACTATGAAGAGATAGCAGACTTAGTGTGTCTGCAGCGCTATTGTCCTGTCACCAGCTGGATCAGATCTTAGAAAAGTAGCCTGAGATGCGCGGGAACTCTAGCGTCAGTTGATCAATTTTCATAACGGCAAGGAAAGTTATGTGAGTGCACCACATCAGATTTTTTGACTAGAGTAGTATGAATCATAGTATGTTCGTAACCGATTATTATTCTAGGAATCGATCAGAGAACTAATATTCGAAAAATAGCGAATTCGGCATTGTAATATCAGTCTATGGTGAGTCGCTGGCAATACAGCGAAGTAAAATTATTTGATGCCAGAGAATCGCTCTACTTGTAAAACCGCGATTTACTAGCTTCACAAATGTGCACCAAGCCTAATACAAGTTACATAGGCTAAAGACCCATGGAATTGACATAGTATTCCTCAAGGATCCGTCCTATCGGGACCATTGTTTCTCATCTACGTAAATGAACTATGCAATGGGTCATTCAAGGGGGAACTTACTGCCTTTGCAGATGACATTGCTCTTTTCTATCCGGCCAAAACATTAGAAAAATTACACTTCGACATGCAGCATGATTTAATAGGGCTGAGATGGTGGTTTACAAGCAATTTTATGTTAATGAGTGCCAAAACAAAATTCATGATCTTTAGTATTTCGAGAGATATCTGTTTTCCAACACCATTGAGGTATCATAGTCTATCTTGTACCGAAACCACTATCTGTGATTGACCCCAACGTGAACAAGTCGAAGAAATCAAATACTTGGGGCTAGTACTAGATAATAAAGTCACATGGAAAAAGTATCTAAACTATTTGAAACGGAAACTCATGAAATACATGGTCTGGCGTTGTGGGGAGGAGCATACACTGTAACCCTGAGGCCGATAGTTGTTTTACAGAAATCCTTGATTCGCAATATCCCCTTCAAGGCAAAGTTGGAACACACAGCCACCTCTCTTTAGAAAATTAGCTATACTTCCATTGAAAAATTTATAAGTCTACAAAGTGCCCAGGAACTTCTTTGATAGAAGCGTTAATGGCAATGAGAATTTTAATTTGAAAAACAATAATTTGAGAAATAAATACGAAGCTTGTATACCGAAACCAAATAAAAAGTCACTTGAAGATTTTTTTTTCTTTTTTAGCTCCAAAGTTCTACAACCTACTGCCCTTGGAGATAAGGCAGTGCAAGATAAGATCAAGGTTTTTGAGAAATGTCAAGAGATTTGTAATGGAATGTGAGAGTATAGATACCTTTTTTAGAATTCTCATGTAGCCTTATAAACTTGTATATCATAATATTGTACAATATACTTCGAAGCTAAAACTGATAAATCATCGATACTTTATGTAATATATGTCACTTCATATGCGACTGTCGGCCTCAGTAACTACTTTTTAGCGCTAGTTTTATATCAATTTTTATATCACCATCTCAAAGAGGTCTAGTACCTCGAGATGCTAATACTCAATTGGCATTTCATTTTATTTTGTAATAGTATTTTCCCATGTTGTAAAATTTGTATTGCTTCTATTATGTATTTCTAAGATGTTGTTATTTCTGCCAATAAAACATTTTCCTTTGTTCAATTAGTCCTTGATTATTATTGTTTATTGTTTTTGAAGGGATGGATTCAAGGATCTAAAGGTTCAAAGAACCCCACACGTCAACCGAAGCTTATTGTGTTCCCAAGTAGTATGTTAGTTAGGCAAACCAATACCTATGTCCTTTACAAGAACCAGGAGTTTTTCCCTATACTAACATTCCATTCATCACCTGGTTGCAATCCAGTGTGATATGCTTGGCAGTCTCTTCAGACTGATTAGTCCTCGTGACCTACGTGAGTTCCACTCCTGGCCTTCTTTGTAGGTCCTTCCGCTGAGAGAGGGGACGCCAAACTGCCTCTAGGCGCCCGGCCACCCTCGACTGAGCCTCTTGATTCACATTTGTGCCTGGAGTTTCACCCATCTCTGGTCTCTTGGGTTTTTCTTTTTGCCCCTCCGAAACTGCCCTAATGGGGCAGATCCCGTGGGTTTGAAGGCAAGGCAACTTCTGGAGTTGCCTTGAGGTCCATTTTAGTCGCCTCCTACGACAAGCATGGATACTTTGGGTGAATTCTGGTTTTCAACACATTCTTGAGTACGATGATCGACTCAAAGCGCCCCCAATCCACAGAGGGCAGTCCTTGATTAACAATTCATTATTGAGCTGATTATTAATATTACCTGCATCCAAGCCATAGTCGCCATAGCAGTGGCTGCCTTGTAAGCCCTGGCAGGTAATGTCCTCTTCCGCGATAGCAGCCACATGCCAGAGATCAAGCACAGAGTAGTGGTTCCCTTGAATTCAACAACAAATAGAATTAATTTAAACGAAACCTACTATGATAACTACTGTAATCCACTATACTAATTATAAAATTGATAATTATTCAAGTCTATATGTTGGAAAGATCGTGTCACAATATTATATAGCCTATGATCTAGTGAAGAGATTATTCACTTATTCATAAATCAATGACATAATGATAGAATAATGGGAAATGAGAAAAACCAGGATCAACCCTTACTATTTCAATCCCGAATTTTCATTAACAATTGGTCCAAAAAAGGTTATTTTTGAAATACAGGATTATGAAGTAAATTCTTATGCTAAAACATCACAAAATTATCTTCTACTTCAAGGCATATCATGCATAATGGTCAGGAAACTGATAATCATTACGTCAATTCCTGCAAATACCGTATAATTTTAAAGTACGTACTTGTAAACTAAAGTTAAGAATACTGTACGTTAGAGGTTAGATCATCTACAATGTAAATCTAGAATATATTATGCCTTCAGTCATTAATAGAAATAGCTTAATTTATTGAATACTAGCAGGTAACCCGTGCTCCGCAAGGGGTCATTTTTAAACTTGACATACTGAAAACTTGACGTAATGAAATCTCGAAGAATTAAAAATAGGCCTGTAACCATCCTCAGTTAATTAAGAATCTATATGCAACATTTCAAGTTAATAAGTCCAGTGGTTCAGACGTAATGATGCGTCAAACATAATTTTCCTCACCCGTAAGTGTATAAGCCAGTTCTTTCCTTTATTATAGTATAGATAATATAAATATTGAAATAAGATTGATGACTTACCAAAATTCTATGATCAAATTGAACGGTGGTTGGATTTTCTGTGAAATTTGTTATTGCAGGTTTCATACTGAGAATATCACTTGGAATCAATCCATTTCCCATAAGTGGGAATGAGTTGTATACTAAACCAGCATCAAGACCAGCTACAAAAGCTCCTGCAAAAAATATTAGTAATTGAAGAAAACGGTTTCTATTCATGGACTAGACACTGAAGGGCTATGGGCATATTTCAAGTAAAAAAACCCCAAACTTTAATTTTAACATTTCAATTAAAGTACTGTTGTGCAATATATTTTTAGGTTTCCTTTAAAGCTAATTTCATAAATGTTTCACGATATTCATTGCATCATACTCCTCTCAAACAGACAAAAACACTTCAAGGATTATTCCTTCAAATAATTTTGAGGGAATACAACAGTTTTAACACTAGTCTTTAGCGATTCAGAAAGTATGAATTGATAATGATTGCTTTTTGTAGTTTATTACAGCAAGTGAGACAGTATAACACATGGGAATTAAGAATGTTAATCAACTGTGTGTTTACATATCATTTATATTCATAATTTTATGCAATTGAGGAACTAATCAACTTGATAACTATAAATTTACGCAAAATTTGAACGGGAGATAAAGTAGACTAATAATTATGTAACACAAATTTTACTGTATACTGGAGTCCAGTTACTATACAGAGTTGGTGAAAATTATAGAAACAGCTTAATATTTTTTTCACAAGGATAGTTCGAGAGTAGGTTTTATTGGGAATCCTATTCGAAACAGATTGAAAAAACTACGTTTCTGTCAATTCATAAGTTTGGTCCGTCATCTTGGAACCGTCATTTTGAATTCAACTTCATTTTTACTTTCCTTGCCCTATTACCATAGGTGAAGAAAGTATTGCTTTCCAAAAAAAATTAAGGTACCCTAATTTCAAGTTTTCTATACGTTTCAAGGTCCCCTGAGTCCAAAAACATGATTTTTGGTTGTTGGTCTGTGTGTGTGTGTGTGTGTGTGTGTGTGTGTATGTGTGTGTGTGTGTGTGTGTGTGTGTGTGTGTGTATGTGTGTATGTCTGTGAACACGATAACTCCATTCCTAATTACCGATTGACTTGAAATTTTAAACTTAAGGTCCTTGTACCATAAGGATCCGACAATAAGAAATTCAATAAAATTCAATTCAAGATGGCGGAAAAAATGGCGGATAATGACTAAAAAACCATGTTTTTCACGTTTTTCTCAAAAACGGCTCTAACGATTTTCTTCAAATTTATACCATGGATAGCTATTTATAAGCCCTATGAACTGACATGAGTCTCATTTCTGGAAAATTCCAGGAGCTCCGTAATATTCTTGAGAAAAATGGCGGATGACTAAAAAACCATGTTTTTCACGGTTTTCTCGAAAACGGCTTCAAAGATTTCCTTCAAATTTATACCATGGATAGCTATTCATAAGCCCTATCAACTGACATAAGTCTCATTTCTGGGAAAATTCCAGGAGCTCCGTAAAATTCTTGAAAAAAATGGCGGATAATGACTAAAAAACCATGTTTTTCACGTTTTTCTCAAAAACGGCTCTAACGATTATCTTCAAATTTATACCATGGATAGCTATTTATAAGCCCTATCAACTGACATAAGTCTCATTTCTGGGAAAATTCCAGGAGCTCCGTAATATTCTTGAGAAAAATGGCGGATGATGACCAAAAAACCATGTTTTTCACGATTTTCTCAAAAATTACTTGACCGATTTTTTCATATTCATACCCTGTATAGTTATTCATCAGCTCTATCAACTGGCATGAGTCTTTTTCCTGGGAAACTAATGGGGGGTCCACCCCATCCTTGAGAAATGGACTTTGTAACCTCCTTCTGGTGCATGAGGTAGGTAGGTAGAGCAGTTTATAAAAAGAACACACTCATAGTCGAGATATTTCATCTGTAGAGCAGCTGTTTTGACGACTTTTAAAAAAAATAATCGAAGTTCACAATTTACACAAAGGAAAAAGTACTCTGAAAACAATTATATAAATAATTATACACATACCCAGTAGTCTGATTGTAGTTGCAAATATTTTTCCGCCAGTCGTCATTATGTTATTGCCCTAAATTATTCTCTTCTAAAAATGAGGCTTACAGTTCAATGAGCAAGGAAAGTTGTGTGAGTGTACCACACCAGATTTTTACTTTCCTTGCCCTATTACCATAGGTAAGGAAAAACTTAATGTGAAATACGTGCGCAAAGTTCCTCTGCTGCACTCAAGAACCATTCCGCCCTCGCCTACGGCTCGGGCGTAAACGTTTCTTTCGGTGCAGCAAACTGACACTTTGCGCACTAGTTGCACAAATAACTATTTAGGTTTCCTTTAAAGCTAATTTCATAAATGTTTCACGATATTCATTGCATCATACTCCTCTCAAACAGACAAAAACACTTCAAGGATTATTCCTTCAAATAATTTTGAGGGAATACAACAGTTTTAACACTAGTCTTTAGCGATTTAGAAAGTATGAATTGATAATGATTGCTTTTTGTAGTTTATTACAGCAAGTGAGACAGTATAACACATGAGAATTCAAGAATGTTAATCAACTGTGTGTTTACATATCATTTATATTCATAATTTTATGCGATTGAGGAACTAATCAACCTGATAACTATAAATTTACGCAAAATTTGAACGGGAGATAAAGTAGACTAATAATTATGTAAAACAAATTTTACTGTATACTGGAGTCCAGTTACTATACAGAGTTGGTGAAAATTATAGAAACAGCTTAATATTTTTTTCACAAGGATAGTTCGAGAGTAGGTTTTATTGGGAATCCTATTCGAAAACAGATTGAAAAAACTACGTTTCTGTCAATTCATAAGTTTGGTCCGTCATCTTGGAACCGTCATTTTGAATTCAACTTCATTTTTACTTTCCTTGCCCTATTACCATAGGTGAAGAAAGTATTGCTTTCCAAAAAAAATTAAGGTACCCTAATTTCAAGTTTTCTATACGTTTCAAGGTCCCCTGAGTCCAAAAACATGATTTTTGGTTGTTGGTCTGTGTGTGTGTGTGTGTGTGTGTGTGTGTGTGTGTGTGTGTGTGTGTGTGTGTGTGTGTGTGTATGTCTGTGAACACGATAACTCCATTCCTAATTAACCGATTGACTTGAAATTTTAAACTTAAGGTCCTTGTACCATAAGGATCCGACAATAAGAAATTCAATAAAATTCAATTCAAGATGGCGGAAAAAATGGCGGATAATGACTAAAAAACCATGTTTTTCACGTTTTTCTCAAAAACGGCTCTAACGATTTTCTTCAAATTTATACCATGGATAGCTATTTATAAGCCCTATGAACTGACATGAGTCTCATTTCTGGGAAAATTCCAGGAGCTCCGTAATATTCTTGAGAAAAATGGCGGATAATGACTAAAAAACCATGTTTTTCACGGTTTTCTCGAAAACGGCTTCAAAGATTTCCTTCAAATTTATACCATGGATAGCTATTTATAAGCCCTATGAACTGACATGAGTCTCATTTCTGGGAAAATTCCAGGAGCTCCGTAAAACTCTTGAGAAAAATGGCGGATAATGACTAAAAAACCATGTTTTTCACGGTTTTCTCGAAAACGGCTTCAAAGATTTCCTTCAAATTTATACCATGGATAGCTATTCATAAGCCCTATCAACTGACATAAGTCTCATTTCTGGGAAAATTCCAGGAGCTCCTTAAAACTCTTGAGAAAAATGGCGGATAATGACTAAAAAACCATGTTTTTCACGGTTTTCTCGAAAACGGCTTCAACGATTTTCTTCAAATTTATACCATGGATAGCTATTTATAAGCCCTATCAACTGACATAAGTCTCATTTCTGGGAAAATTCCAGGAGCTCCGTAATATTCTTGAGAAAAATGGCGGATGATGACCAAAAAACCATGTTTTTCACGATTTTCTCAAAAATTACTTGACCGATTTTTTTCATATTCATACCCTGTATAGTTATTCATCAGCTCTATCAACTGGCATGAGTCTTTTTCCTGGGAAACTAATGGGGGGTCCACCCCATCCTTGAGAAATGGACTTTGTAACCTCCTTCTGGTGCATGAGGTAGGTAGGTAGAGCAGTTTATAAAAAGAACACACTCATAGTCGAGATATTTCATCTGTAGAGCAGCTGTTTTGACGACTTTTAAAAAAATAATCGAATTTCACAATTTACACAAAGGAAAAAGTACTCTGAAAACAATTATATAAATAATTATACACATACCCAGTAGTCTGATTGTAGTTGCAAATATTTTTCCGCCAGTCGTCATTATGTTATTGCCCTAAATTATTCTCTTCTAAAAATGAGGCTTACAGTTCAATGAGCAAGGAAAGTTGTGTGAGTGTACCACACCAGATTTTTACTTTCCTTGCCCTATTACCATAGGTAAGGAAAGTATTGCTTTCCAAAAAAAATTAAGGTACCCCAATTTCATGTTTTCTATACGTTTCAAGGTCCCTTGAGTCCAAAAACATGATTTTTGGGTGTTGGTCTGTGTGTGTGTGTGTTGTGTGTGTGTGTGTTGTGTGTGTGTGTGTGTGTGTGTGTGTGTGTGTGTGTGTGTGTGTGTGTATGTGTGTATGTCTGTGAACACGATAACTCCATTCCTAATTAACCGATTGACTTGAAATTTTAAACTTAAGGTCCTTATACCATGAGGATCCGACAATAAGAAATTCAATAAAATTCAATTCAAGATGGCGGCGAAAATGGCGGATAATTACTAAAAAACCATGTTTTTCACGTTTTTCTCGAAAACGGCTCCAACGATTTTCTTCAAATTTATACCATGGATAGCTATTTATAAGCCCTATCAACTGGCATGAGTTTCATCTCTGAGAAAATTTCAGGAGCTCCGTAATATTCTTGAGAAAAATGGCGGATAATGACTAGAAATCCATGTTTTTCACGGTTTTCTCGAAAACGACTCCAACGATTTTCTTCAAATTAATACCATAGATTATTCATAAGCACTATCAACTGACATGAGTCTCATTTCTGGGAAAATTGCAGGAGCTCCGTAATATTTTTGAGAAAAATGGCGGATCATCACTAAAAAAACATGTTTTTCACGGTTTTCTCGAAAACGGCTCTAACGATTTTCTTCAAATTTATTAAATGGATAGCTTTTTATCAGTTCTATCAACTGGCATAAGTCTCCTTCCTGGGAAACCAATGGGGGGTCCACCCCATCCTTGAGAAATGGACTTAGTAACCTCCTTCTCGTGCATGAGGTAGGTAGGTAGCGCAGTTCATGAAAAGAACACATAGTCGAGATATTTCATCTGTAGAACAGCTGTTTTGACGACTTTAAAAAAATTACGACTAAAAAAATAATCGAATTTCACAATTTACACTAAGGAAAAAGTACTCTGAAAACAATAATTATATATACACATATACAGAAGTTTGATCGTAGTTTCAAATATGAGCAAGGAAAGTTGTGTGAGTGTACCACACCAGATTTTTTAAAGGGGAAAGTTGTCATATGATACATGATTTCCATACAGAATTTCAAGAGAAAATGAATGCCAAAAACCGGTCATCAATATCTCAAAGTGTTTCAAAGTTATTTACATTTAAAAATACTAATAAATCATATATAAATGAAATAAATGAGTACATAGAAAATCTTGAAAAAAATGTAAACTATCAAATTTCTTTAGAGAGAGTTGACACTTATAGTAATATTCACTCACATGTTTAATACTTTGAACAGAAAAGTTTGATCTATCAGATTTTCTAAGTACTAAAATACGATAGGCTACATGATTTTCAACTGTATTGACGAGCAGAGAAGAATTTTGTATAATACTTCACAATCCTTAAAATTATAAACCTATCCGGAATAATTTAGAGTTTCTGTAGTACGAGGAGATCCGATCATTGTGTCACAAGTTGGGTGTTTGATATTTTATTACTTGAGGTGTCCTCAAGGATATTTTGCATG
Organism: Nilaparvata lugens; assembly: GCF_014356525.2. Taxonomy (NCBI): domain Eukaryota; kingdom Metazoa; phylum Arthropoda; class Insecta; order Hemiptera; family Delphacidae; genus Nilaparvata; species Nilaparvata lugens. The sequence continues at coordinate 46,557,419 of NC_052507.1, forward strand.
AAAAAATTTATTCTGGACTTCTCTTATTTATCCAAACAATATATTAAAAAATATTGCAAGCACATACTCTGTTTCATGACTATATCCACTGGACTATAGTAAATCTTACAATAAGAGGAGAAATTGTACGAAAAATAACTAGGCCTATTGGAATTAATGTGACAGTAAAGTTTAGGCTCAATCTTATAGCTCCATAAACTACAATATTACTATGAATTATAAAAATATCGCTGATAAACTGACCCGATAGCGCAGTTAAGAACACCATTCCTTTGCATGAATGTGCCAGCATCCTAAATCGAGTGCTCAACTTTGTGATAGTAGCTAGATCAACCTTTTGTGCCGGCAAAAGCACGTCGAGAGATGAGGACAGGAGAAGTGAATACAGAATGAATGCTAAACTGAGATGACTGGCTAATCTGTACTGAGATACCCTGGGCACATCGCTTGGGCCGTCAAACCTATCCTCCAAGCCCGATTTCACCATGTACCAACCCATAAGACCCTGAAAATTGAAAGAATATTCTAAGCTAAATTTTATTAAAGTGGGGTTAAACATTTCAATTCAACAGGTTCTGTCATACATTCATCATATTTGTAATTAATTACAAATAAATAAATGAAACTTTTGTAATAATAAGAATACAAACATAACTTGAAAATTGTAGATGGTCCCCATTAGATGGTTGTTTTTGAACAAGTTGTTCACATGAGCATTGGTGTACTTCATGTATCGGTAATAGAAGGCATGAAGATGCGAGATTCTTTGTGCGAAAAAACGCCACAAAGTGTTTCTAAAGTTCATAGCTTCTTATAAATTCATAATTAGTGGATCTACAATCAAGCAGTCACCCTTCCAATTGAAGTTCAGGAGGCACGCCACTTACTCAATCTGAGCGATCAGATTTGATTCTATATCCCAATAAGTGGTTTTGGCAATATTAAATAAACTTCTCATTCACTATGGGCATCTAACACAATATCACCTTCACCTGGGAAGTTCCATAATATAAACGGCTACATAGATTTTCAACATAAACATGTTATCGTAATTTTTGAAAATAATTTGCATTACTGTGGTTAGATGTGGAAATAAGAAAAATATTTATTCATTCGATTTGTAAAACAAAAATTTATGAAAAGTAAAACAGGGTTCAAAAGACCACATCAATAAAAAAAATATTGTACCTGAGCAGCAATTAAGGCCCCGAAAAAGGCAACACGTTTCTTCATGACAGGCGTTAACCAGCCCTTGGCCCAGAAGAATGTGGCCGGCATATAGAAGCTAGCGCCTATGAGTCTGCCCCACATCCGATGCCCGTATTCCATCCACCAGATCCATTTGAACTCCTCTAATGTGATGCTCTGATTTTTCCTGTTGAAAAAAAAAATAGGTCAACATTAATTTGTTTAATAGTCAATAAATTCAATAAAACGTACACGATTTTTATCTCACTATGACAAATTTGTAGAATGAAGTTGAGAGGTCAACCTCAAAGAAATAAGAGGAGAGTTCGTTGTATTTTTGAAAAACTAGGCCACTTTGACATTGGGGTTTTATGTATTTATATATTTTGAAGTTGGAAGTTGGTTTACAGTATTCTCCACGCAGACCCTTCATCTCAAAAATCTTATCCGATGGATTCGTTCAAGGTAGTGCAACACGCATTTGATAACGTTTTACCGATTAAGATTTGAGTTCTGGAGTTCTACTGGGCTAAATATATATATTAATGTTGCAAAATTCTAGAGCTCTACACGAATGAGAAATATTCCGCGAATGAGAACTATTTTTTATGATGAATTGATTTTATTGAAACACACTCACATTTTAAATTCCGGATACTGCTGATACTTGGCAAACTCAGCCTTCCATTCTGATTCAGTGATGGGCAATTTCTCCCCCAAGAGTCGCCAGGTCACCATCGACAGACCCGACTCCGTTAGTCTTGTCACACCACCTTACAAAAAACAATTTCAATAGTTGATCTAAATTGCTCTATCGCTCATGAAATTTGACGAAACTACATTAGAAGATTGTATGATATATCATTAATTATTGGTGAAATTGATTAAAACTAATGTTGGTGTTTATTGATTATTCGATGTGGCTTTGTGGTTTGCAGATTTTGAAGCTCGTTTTTTGTAGACTTGTACCTTCTGGCTCAATAGGTGAACTGAGCAATGGGTCACTGAAGTGATCCCATTTGAAATTTGACCAATATTAATTATCAAATTAGTTTCATCATGCAATATCATCTCAAACAACAGAAAACAATTGAATGCTACATTCTTACTCATTGAAGAAGAAAGAATATGAAATCATTCAAATTTCTTATAAATGAACAATTATGGGGAGAAGGAATAGCACATACCCAAGATGACAGCGCCAAACACCATTCCACTGCACCCCAGCAGCCAGTAGCCCACTGCTTTGTGGTTGGCCGGCTTAACAACGGCTTTCTCAATACGTATCGCAGCAGTTGTTTGTAACCGTTTGCCTAAAGAGAACTGAAAAAGTAACTTAGAATTACTCATATCTTTGTAAATAGTTCAATGGAAATTTGAAGCGGAGGAGGTGAGACATTAACTATCAGAAATATTTTTAATTTATTTCATATTCAGCCTACATGTACGAGTAGAGATTTAACTTGTTTACTATTTCACATTCTTTTTCGAGTAATTGAGAATACAACAATACTATTGTCATACTTCATTATGTAATGGTAGAGCAACCTCATGTTTGATCTATTTTCTTACACCATCATCAATCAACAATCAATTTTAAATTTTACTTTAGAAGAGATAAAGTGTCAGAGCCTTGTGCCAGAGAATTTATTATTTTATTTATCTAACAACAATGACAAAACAACTTAAACATAAAATGATTGGAAACGAAAAAACAGGCTTATAGCCCTTACTATTCCATTCCCGAATTTTGATTGCATATTAGATAAATATTATTATTAATTGCATATTATTTATTCATAATTCATATTATATGAATTGGAAGCAGGAGAAAATTCTACGTACCTTGCTAGTAGAATTCAATTGAGTTCCTGGCTTGGAAAGTTGACATCTTGAACCAAATGAGTGAAACTGAAAAAATATGTTTCAAATTTAAAATATTCGATTAAGAACAAACATTTTTTTCATATTTCAGGAATGTACATGAAAAATCCATTATGCTCTATTATTCAAATATTTTCTTTGAATTGACGTAAACTACTCATACAGTGGTATGTAAACCATATGGCACTGTCAAATTCATATATTTACTTTTACTACACATCAAACTTTTAAACGAATTATCCAATGAAGGGCACATAATATGTGACATCATTTCAATCGATTTGAAGAAATGAGATAATTTACTCCAACAAAAGAATGCTCTCAAACAAGTATTATAATGGATTTGTATAGTCACATCCACATAGAAGGCAGTATTTATTGTTACATAATAGCCCAACTTCAAAAAAGGATTTTTTTAAATGTTCAAATTACATATCTGTATAAAACACCAATAATTCTTGTTATTGAATGAAAGCAGAAGTCAATAAAAAATACATTCTACAGAAAATTTAAATGTGGATTACAGTTAGTTGTACCTACCTTATGTTGTATAACTGATTTTAGTGAAGGTGTTCCAATTCCTTGACATCCACTCAGTTGGAGGAACTTTTTACATGCCAACGAATTAAAGCGCCTGTCAAATATAAGAGAAAGATTTGATTAAACAGGAACATATAAATAATTAATTCATACAATTAGTCTTCATATTCAATTTTTTATAATATAAGTCTACAACTTAAATAAGAAGGTAACATTTTCATGTGTTGTCTTTTTTCATTATTGCGCATGATGCCCACATGAGCTTTTAGCTTGTGCGTGGGTAATGGGTGATTTGATGAGATGATGGATGAAACGTCCATGCCTACCGGCAGATTCGAACCCAAGACCAGGTAGCGCAAGCAGACTGATGGGTGGAACGCCTTAGTCGTCTCGGCTAAACTGACCGGCATGACATGTTGTAGCTCCGTAAACTTGTAGGATTTCAGGAATCACTAGCGGCCTTTAATTATTCAGGATTCTTGAGATACTTGATGCTACAGTTAATAGGTACTCTGATAAACAAATCAAGAGCAGCAGCAATAGGCGACATGCCATCACCCTGGAGGATCTCAAATAAGGCTAGCTGAGAGCTACATTATCCCAATACAGACTGTAATTTGTTCAACAGCCTGCCCAGGGAAGTACAAGACAAACATAACTTTAGGTTTAGCTTTACTATAAGAAACAAACTCCGGGATACGCTAGTCTGAGTCATTATGGAAATTGCTTAATGATTACTCTACCTAGCATCATAGAATCCTGATACTCGGCGATATAAATGTAGACCTATTGAGAACTGATAACACAAGCCTAACAGAACTGAAGAACACTCCTCAGCATGGGTGTGTAACCGCCCCCAGATAGGGGTAGAAGAGAGATCTCTAAATACTTAATGGGCGAGTCATGGGACTTTATAAACAACAAAATTTGCATTCAATTTCGAAATTTATTTAATAATTTAAACTATTAGAATTTCAACAACAAATAATCGAAAACATTCTATTGCATATTCTATAGCCGAGAAAACTATCTTTAAAACTTTGTTAACTTCTGGAATTCTAACTGTTCACGAAGGTCAATTTACTATTATAACTTTATAAAAATATGGACTCGGTCATTCAAGGGGTTTTAGCATGAGGTAGAAAATATAATGGCACTCACGATCGTTCAAATTATATATCTATCACTATTAGAATTTTCACTACACTAGGATGTTCTCACTAATATTTTCAATAAAAATTACACATTCACTACAAACAATTAAAATACTTCCATTTATCCCGCGATGAAAACTAATGCATTTTAACAAATTTAGACAACAAACACGTTAATTCAGGGCCCTCAAGGCCCAAGGCTACCTCTGGCTCTTAATCTATTTCGATTCGCGGCTTGACTGGAACTGCTATTTTCCACGCAAATTATGTTCCCCTTCCACCAACGAGACAACGGTTCACATGGAGACGAGCATAATTCTGTGGGAAAGGAAAAAAATTCAAGTTTGAAATATTCCCAAATACTCGTGTATTTTCCATCGCTAACGGAAATACAGTTCCGTGAGAATACCTCAACCCTGCATAAAATTGGAGTCTTCCCGGACGCGAGTTAGAAAAATCCTCAAGTGAGAAAATTATTTTTCAACAGAAGAATAAATTTCTCACGATAAAAATTCACACACAAAATTTAGCTAAAAGATCACTGAAGTCTCATTGTTGAAGTCCTAATTCTACACTTTTCGAATGAACCCATACTAAATTCATCTCTATGAAAACACAAGCCCATAATTAATTGATTTCAATATCATCACCATTACAGGTGCAACATATATAAATTACCAGAAACCAGAATCACCCCAACCTCAGCTACAAGCATAGATAGCTGCTTTCACAACCTACATCCTGATAGAATAAAGGCCAGAGTAAGCCAAAATCAAATTTCAGATTAACATTCAATACTATGTACCATCCGAGCTGGAAAAAATAATTTGCCAACAAAGTACAAGTTTAGTAGAAATGACTCATATTCAAATATGAAGAGACTGAGGTAGGAGGGTGGATTGGAGACAGGTGACTGGAGATAAATAAATTGAAACTAAATCCAGCACTTCTGCCAGGATGATGCGCAAAAATATGGATGATGCCTAGAGAACCGAAAAAAATTATCTCAAGAAAAAATTAACGGTACGTTTTTTTGGACAAAGATATCATACTCCTGAAATTCAGTTTGGTACATGACAAACTAACTTCAACAGGCTACCAAGAAGATATAGGCCTAAGTACTCAAAAAACCATAGGAAGCCGAGGTAGAAAAAAGAAGAGTTTTATACATGGACAAATTAAACAGACCGAGATCAAAATAAAAGAGTTATGGAAAATCATTAACGAGAAGAGAGGCATGAAAAATACGTTGGACAGAGATAACCTAAGCCTCATCCATATCAACCACATAATAACTGACCCACGTCTAGTCTGTCCAAACAGACTGAATGCTGCCTTTATTCAGCCTCCATAAGGCCAACAAACACTCCTACCCTATATTGCTAAGATGAATCTAATGGAGAACCAAAACTTTGTGAGTTCAAGATCATTACAAGTAGAGAACTGAGTAGACTCATTGGAAGACTGAAGTCAAACGACTCCTCAGGTCACGATGATATCACTGGGAACATGTTGAAATGCTGTGAACAGGAATTGGGAACTCCACTACTAGAGTGGAGCCAATGCCTCCATTGATCAGATCAGGCAACTATACCACAAACTCTTAAAATTTCCACCAAAAAAGGCGATAAGACAGATACAAAGAATTAAACATACAGGCCACTGGCAAATCTGCCTCGAATTAAAAAAATAGAACGTGCAATTTATGACCAATTGAAACACATTGAAGCATATAACCTAATAACATGACATCGGCATGGATTCAGAAAAAGACATAGTACAGCAACAGCAATATAAGAGTTATGCTCTACAGTGGCTGGAGGATTATTTCTCAAATAGTGAACAATAGGTCGAGCTAGACCATCACAAAGAAAACAACATTTATCAGTAAAAATCAACACTTCGAGTAATAATAATGGTTTTGTTCATAGCACAGACATGCCACCAGGTCATGTCCATGAGGGAACACGTCAAGATAAATAAAACCAAGTCCTTAGATGGACAGTCAGAACGTAAAGTTACAGAAAGTAGAAAAAACACAAAAACAGCCAAGCAGCAGGCAAATTCGCTATTGCGAGAAGTAGCTACTTACAGTTGCCGTGTCGAATGAATGACTTTCCAAATGAAATAGACAGTAGAAACAACTGCATACTCTTTGCTGACGACACAACAATACTGGAGTCACATAATGATCTAGACTCAGCAAACACACTTGTCAACAAAACACTGGAAGGAGCCATCTATACCAGCACTCTACATCTATTTATCAATAAACAGAAAACCATACACATGACTCTCCGACAAATCAACAATAGCCCAGAACTAACTACCAATAGCCTAGTCAAATTACAGCAGCGGCACACACAAGATTCTTGGGCATCATAATTGACAGAAACCTGACATGGCGGCATTGAAAAACTTAGCAAGAATTTATCATCGGCATTTTACTTGATTCGGGGACTGACTAATATATCGGGAGAAAAGGCAGCTCTTATTGCATATCACACTTTGTATGCTTTCCACTTGAGATATTGCATCGCGGCCTGGAAATCAGCCTTGCAAGTGTACCTGTACAGGATACTGGTGATTCAGAAAAGGAACTAATAGCCATCCTGGGGGTAAGCAAGTTAGAGCATTGCAAGCTACAATTCCAGAGAGAATGCCCTGCACTCAGGAGAGACAAACATCAACATAGTACAAGGAAGAATAAAGGCATGGATCTACCAGAGCACCGCCTGAAATAATTCAAAGATTCCCCAGCCTATGCAAAAGCCTTCTTCTTCAATTTGTTGCCAACAAACCTGAAGGTACTAGAGAATAATAAAATCTTTGCTGTTGCACTGAAAAGATAATTGACAGTGATGACTATACAGATGTGCTGAGGAAATCCAATGAGAACCATACAGATATCATACGACCTCCTCAAAAATGATGATTCCCCGGTTTCTGACTGCGGAGAAGACTGAACAAGGAACAAGTTAAGAAATGGTATAGAAATCCTTTAATTAGAGACCAACATTTCAACGCAAATGAAAGTTGATTTTTTAAGAAATTTTGAAATTGTCCACCTAAAATCAACAGTCCTTGAAAATGACCTTAAGTATTTAAAATATTATTATTAAGTTTAACTTAAAACTTAAGCTATTTTAACTGAAAATAACTAAAATGTATTTTGCAACAACTTACAAAGTCAGCATTTTCCTAAGTTTGGTTTCTCATAAATTAGGTTTCAAAAGCTCCACTGTTTGATGTCTGAGATTTTGTATATCAACTATATTTAATACGTTCAGAATTATTGTGATATTTAGAAAAAATAAATCAATATAATCTAGAATTAGCACTATCTACAAATGTTATAGGCATAACCAACCATAACATAAACATAACCTCTCCATAAATAACTAATTACTGTGATTAGAACCAACGAGCTATTAAGAGGTCTTCAAGGTATTTGGCTATTATAGTCACTGAACTCTATACTAACTGGAATGGACTAGCAACACAGAGAAAGTGAGGCAGCTGGTAAAGATAGGCAATCCGCATTGCTGTGGGATTCGTCATTTTTTAACACATTGGCTCTTATCTTATGGGAAAATGCATTGCACAGTTTCAATTTCTATTTTATTTCCATATTGTATGTCTTATTCCATGGAAGCGTTATTTTTCCTTTATTAAGCAGTTCATTTTTAACTTTTTGAGAGCAAGAATAATGGAATAGGTTGAATATGAATAAAGAAAAGATTTTTTTCATTTGTGACTGCAGTAGTTTTGTTTTTGTCACAAGCAAGGGAATAACTTTGGGCCAGATTTCAGAGAAGTGTATCATTTATAAATTTTTATTTATACAACAAGGACAAATATAAACTGTCATGAAATTATTGGGAATGAAAAAACAGGCTCATAGTCCTTATTATTCCAATCCAAAATTTTATTCGTACACAGTCCAAAGAAGGGCTGCTGTGTTTAATTGAAACTATTAAACGCAGACTTATGTTTATTATGATAGGATATACTATTGTTTTTTTGGATTATATGATTTATTGTTTTTGTAATTTAATAATATAGGCCTACTTACAGCAGGCTATCAATGTAGAATTATGTAGGTGTGCATTGGTGTAATTTTAAATCATGTAAGAGTGGGAGTTTCAGAAATTAAGCAAATAACGAAGAAACATTTTATTATATTATATGACTATGATAAGCAAACAGTAAAAAATATGCTACATAACTACTAGAGTAAAATGAACAATTTGAAATTAAAAGGTTTCAAAAAGTAATTATAATTCAGCTGATAACAATATCATGTTTTTACAATAAAAGTAGGTAAATAGAATGAATGATGTGATTTGACGATGATTCAATAACACAGGATTATTGAATATTTATGTAATGATAGCAATATACTAGGCATTCTGATAACATTTCAAATCATGTAAGTGTGGGAGTTTCAGAAATGATGCAAAGAAATCTATGAAGAAACATTTATATTAATTGTATTATAATTATGACCATATGATAAGCAAACAGTAAAATATGCTAAATAATTATTATAATATTGTAAATTGAACGATTATTTATTTGAAACAGAAAGGTTTCAAAAATTAATCACAATTCAGCTGATAGCAGTATCATATTTTTCAAAATAAAAGTAGGTACCTAAAATAAATTATGTCATCTCATGATGATAACACAGAATTATTTATCATTTGTATTTTTATTCTTTCTTGAATAAGGATTAATTTCTTCTTCAACTATGTTTCTTTATTTTAGATGCTATAAAGTAGGTCCAAATTTTCAATTAGCATAGAAACTATCACTGTATACTAGTAATATAACCAAATTTGTTGTTTTATTTTTGGTCAAATAAACTGATCAATATAGAAAAAAATATTGGAAATATATGTAAAACAAAAAGGTTTCTTCAAATTAATTAATAGACTAAAAATGTTTGACTTGACTGTAAAATGGTATTTTATTTCCTTTAACATGCCCATTCTTGCATCCAAATGCAACATAATACATCACCATTTCTCGGTCGTATTTTTATTCAATTCTACGCATTTTACGACAAATACATCACACTATTTAAGAGGAAAGGTTGTGATCTAATACTGATAGCCCTAATACTCATTCAAATCCGTTTTTCAACTTTAAAAATGAATAATCGTAATCAAGAGCTGCAACAACCTGCTTTAATGTATGAGTACGAGAGAGAAGGTAATCCCACACGGTAGGCCTGTCTCACTCACTCCGCCTTACACACTTTTGGCTGTAGCTTAGCATTGGACAGCCCGTCCAGTTAGTATAGAATTCACTGATAATAGTAAACTAGAGTGGCTGTTGGTGTGCTTACAGCGCTCTCAATGTGTTACCACAGTATACATACAGTAAAGAAACTTGGCTATACCCTGACGCCAAAATCCGCCATCTTGTTAGGAAGCGCCGCATTGTAATAGTATTGATGGTAGGTTCGGATCACTTTAATGATCCGGATCAATTGATCTCATTCACTGCCACAAGCCAATCAGAAGATCAGGATTGGAACTTCCCAAGGTCACGTGACGTGTTTAGTATTGGGGTCATGTAAAAAACATTGGTTGGATAGGCGTTTGATTACAAGTTTCCATTCTGTATCTATTCTGTGGTGTTACACGGCCAACTAAGGGCAGCCATGACAGAGAGAGGCAAGATTTCAAGAAGAGCCAGTCTGCCACTGCAGGAATAGATGTGTTTTTTTATTCAAATTGATTTCTATCAATATAAAATTATCATTCCAATTGGTACTTTTACGAAAATTGAATGAGGTATGTGTGAGAATATCTATCTCATTGAAATAACCTCTAGAATGTTTATAATCGACTGAGGATACAAAATATAAATGTAGGTCTATAGGAGTAGGCTAGACTAGAATGTCGACTATTTCATAATTTTGTTTGTGATATTACTTACAAATTGCATTGCATATGAAACTACAGTTGAGTTGGATAGATTTAGACTTATTAAACATTTCAACTGTACACTGTTAATATATTATTTATTTGTATTGTGTAGAGAATGTCAATGAAGTCATTCATCATACAAAAAGTTCCCACAGTCACAATTTTTTGGTATGTGTTTGTATATATTCCCATTATTTTATTGACTGCACTATCCCCATCGCAAGGTAACAAGAGGTGTTTTTATGTTGAGAAGATAAAAGGAAATAGTGTGTCAAAATTTTTTAGTAAATGTCTACTATAGTTACGTTCATTCACATCTTTTGTATGGAGCAATATTATGGGCCAATTTTTGTAATGATTTTCATTTACTTTTTGTGTTACAAAAAAGAGCAATAAGAACCATGTAGCCTATACAGTAATGTTCCTCCCCTTCAGCACTGCAAACCGCTATTTGTTAGATTGAGAATTATGTGTTTGCCGTGTATTTTTATTTTTCAATGTTTATTATGTATAAAGATTAACTTGCTCTCATTCTCTAGTCATTTTGATGTTTATTCGCATAATACAAGAAATAGGTTGAACCTAGAAACGAATATTGTCGGTATAAATCTAGTCATATCAGTTTTAGGGCTTGTGCAATCGGGTTTTATAATCAGATACCGTTACATATAAAGAGGCTTACTAGTGAGTGAATATAAACTTAAAATTAAGGATTTTCTAATAAGAAACCTGTTTTTATACTGATGATAAATATTTTGCCTTTAATATGGAGAATTTGTAAGACGTTAATGTGATGATTTCTTGTTTTTATGTGGTATGATTATATGTTTTTTATGTAATAATTTATGTAATTTTCTCATGAAGTTGCCTATACAAATTGTAATTTGTCTTTGAAAATAAATGGATTTTGATTCGATTTATAGCCTAAAGCTGGGTTTACACCAAAGTTATTAACAAAATGTTGATAGCTTAATCCTTATAGATACTATTACATTGAATGGAACTTGACAAACACATACTATGTTCATCAAGTGTATGATAAGTTATGTTCAATCTAATAGAATATATATTTATACATATATATATATATATATATATATATATATATATATATATAATATATATATATATATATATATATATATAGGGATTAAGTTATTAACATTTTGTTACTAACTTTGGTGTAAACCCAGTTTAATAGATTATAAACATGTTTTGTTGGACTGAGTAGCCTACTATTTAACTAAAACTCATAAAAATGAATAATTTTTAACGAGTAGCCTACTATACCCTTTTACTAGCTACTAAATTCATGTACTTACTAATAACTATGGAATTCTATTGTGCAAAATTTACCGGGTGATTACAAATGAAATAGACAACTTCAATAGCCTGTACAAAATTAAACTGGTGTATTTCAACATAGTAAGTGATATAGGTTTGTAGGGAATTTCTTAAAGTTTATGTTGGTAGAACTGTTGCTGGCTATTGTTGGCTGCTCCGTGTTACAACAGCCAGTTTTGTTTAGCAATATGGCCGCTACTCAAGTGGAGAAAGCTTATTGTGTTCTTAAATTAGCCAAAACAAACTCTGTTACTGTTGTGCAGCGTCATTTCAGAACAAAATATAGTAAACCACCACCAACAAGGCAATCAATTTATGACTGGTATGAACGTTTTGAAAGCAGTGGATGTGTGTGTAAGAAGAAGAGTACTGGAAGACCTTCTGTTACAGAAGAAAAAATTGATAGTGTTCGTGATGTTTTTGTACAAAGTCCAGGAAAATCGACTAGATCAGCGAGTTTAGAATTGCAAATTCCTCAACCTACTGTGTGGAAAATTCTGCGGAAACGTTTGAAAATGACACCTTATAAATTGCAGTTAGTACAAAGTTTAAATGACAATGATAAAGTTGTACGTAAAAATTTTTGTCAAGAGATGCAACATTGTCTTGAAAATGACAACACATTGTTTAATCGCCTAATTTTCAGTGATGAATGCACTTTTCACTTTAGTGGAAAAGTTAACAGACATAATGTACGAGTATGGGGAACAGAAAACCCAAGAGAGACTGTACAGCATATAGTCTACACAATTCTCCTAAAGTGAATGTGTTTTGCGCTTTATCTTGTGAAAAGGTTTACGGGCCTTTCTTCTTCCAAGAACCATCAGTAACCTGAAGAATTTATCTGAACATGTTAACCGAATGGTTAATGCCTCAACTCCATGAAGATAGTTGTAACTTCATTTTTGTACAAGATGGAGCTCCGCCTCACTGGTACTCAGACTTCAGAGGGTATCTGAATGAACATCTTCCTAGATGATGGATCGGCCGTGCAAGTGAGGAAAACGTTGTGTTTCAGCCGTGGCCACCTTGTAGTCCGGACCTAACGCCCTGCGACTTTTTCTTGTGGGGCTATGTAAAAGACAGAGTTTTCGTATCACCGCTTCCTGTTGATATCGATGATCTTAAACAACGAATCACAAATGCTCTTGCTACAGTTAACCGTGAGATGCTTAGTTGTGTGTGGTCAGAATTTGACTACTGTGTTGATATTATCTGTCATGTTGCAAATGGTGCACACATTGAACATCTGTAAATTTTCAATAAAAACTTCAAGAATTCTTCTATGTAATCATGTAAGTAATGATCTAAACTTTTAAATAATAAATTCTCTACAAGCTATTCAAACTGTCTATTTCATTTGTAATCACCCGGTATATTGTTTGGTGCTAAAGAATGTTACTTAATTCAATTAACTATAAATATAACAAATCTTTATTAGATTGTTTGTCTCTCGTTGGTTCTTTTATACCCATTTGTAGTATTAGAATACCCTATTCGACCCTCTAGGTTTCCTAATAATTGTGAAGTATTGCTACAACGCGGACTAGCTACAGTCGGATATGGGTCGGGGTCAGTAGCCGTACTGACAGGTGGAGTTACTGGACCTACACTTCTCCCTCTATCTTGATTCTTTACCCTCTGCTTCTTTCGCGAGATTTTTAATTTCAGGGGAAGAGAGTTTGTCTGTGCCGTTGCTGGCCAATTCGGCCCTCGGCCTTTGGAATACAGGGTGGGTGTTAAGGGAGATTAAGATAACCCTATACAAGGAGACCGATCTGACTATCAGATCCCTACCAATAATTCTATTTATAAAGGTAGTATGCAATCTGAACCAACTGTGAATTGACAGCGAGCAAGCTGTACCTGCAAGCCCGGGATGTGGTTTTTCTATGGGGTTTAAGGTGAGAGCTATGGGGTAAAGGTATGACGGAACTATGGAGTTATTAGTAGTATTTAAGATATAGTTAAATAGGGCACGGTATAGGGTGTAAGCTATAGAGAATAGGATGCAGGGTATGAGGTATACGGTATAGGGTATAGGGAACAGAGAATCAATAATAAGATTATTATTCTCTACAGCAAATAAATATCTGCTCAATAATCCACAATCTGAGAATTGCGCTCTAGCTCTCAGCAAGCTGGACCTGCTAGCTAAACACAGTATATCTATTTCAATTATATTGTAATTGAAGTTTGGAGGATGAGGTTTCGGGTGTCGGATTTCTGAACCGCGAGCCTGCAGCTGTGGAAAGATTTTCAGCAATTCTGAAACTGCTAAACAGGATTTCCGCGCTAATCTGGTGACTGCGCGCCGGTTATTAAGGGCCAATCTGTGACTGCCCTTAATGGTATGGGAATCACTCTCAATCGTCCAAAACGCTTTTAAATTAATAGTCAGTATGTTGACTATTATGAGAGGATAGGGAAGGGTTTACAAGGATTCTCCTAAGCTTCTCGCTGGTCTGAGGACCGCGACTGGGTCGATCTCCAATCTGTGACTGAGATCCTGCTCTACATAAGGTTTCCTACACCTCTCGCTGGTCTGAGGACCGCGACGGGGACGATCTCTAGTCTGGAACTGAGATCTCGTGCTAAACAGGGAAGGAAAAATTAAGAGAAAGAAAGAGAGAGGATGCCACAGTCTAGGAACTTCGGCAAGGGAGTCCCCAGGCTGTACCTGAGAGCTAGAAGGATTTCAGAATAGGGAAAGTGAAGAGAAAGTAAGAGAAAGGATGCCACAGTCTAGAAACTTCAGCGAGGAAGTCCTCAAGCTGTACCTGAGAGCTAGAAGGATTTTAGAATAGGGAAAGTGAAGAGAAAGTAAGAGAAAGGATGCCGCAGTCTAGAAACTTCGGCGAGGAAGTCCTCAAGCTGTACCTGAGAGCTAGAAGGATTATAGAATAGGGAAAGTGAAGAGAAAGGATGCCACAGTCTAGAAACTTCGGCGAGGAAGTCCTCAAGCTGTACCTGAGAGCTAGAAGGATTTTAGAATAGGGAAAGCAAAGAGAAAGTAAGAGAAAGGATGTCGCAGTCTACCAACTTCGACAAGGACGAACTCAAGCTGCACCTGAGTTCTCTAGGGAGAGGATTGGGCTTTTCCTACTTGGAATTACAGCAAGTCAGAAACTGCTAAGTGAATTCAAAATACAGAGCCACTCTATAGTATGAAAACTAAGCAAGGAAAATTTACTCAAAATGATAATAATCTCTCTGCAAGGACAAACATTAATCAAGAAAACTATTCTCAAAAAGGACAGGGATTTCCTCACAAGAATAAAAATTAATTGAGAAAAACTATTCTTAGAAAAGACAGGGATTTCCCTACAAGAATAAAAATTCAATTGAGAAAAATTACTCTTTAAACTGAAGGCCACCTACTACAGAGAAGGAAAAATATACGGACTACCAGTCCTGACATACAATTACCTGAATTGATGTGGATACTGATATGGAGAATAACGAACCGATTCCCACTTCCCATAATAAACTTGAACGTCGTGAAGCAACAGAGTCGAGACTTATAAATTAAGTACTCAAAAATAACCCGCTATAAGAGCCTAGTTAAATTTCCCACTTAACTGTTTGTAGTACAAACTTAAGATCCCTTACAGGTTTCAAACCAAGGATAACTCGTTCACCCCCAGTGATACGAATTTAGGAAAAAATAACCGACAGGAGAGAAAATCCCCCAGGAAGTTCTAACTTCGAGTTGTCCGGAACTCGTCCTACAATATTCTATATTAACACAAAATAGAATAATTCTCCTATAAATAATTAGTACCGGGAACATCGTAAGGAGAGGAGATTCGCGACCCGATCTCACGCTCAACCACCGAACAACTGACTCTCTCCCAGGTCTCCTTGAAGCAGTATGGGGTCGCTGAAAATTAGGAGGCCGGGGGAAAAGAGATTGCCGACCAATGGGAGTCTGAAAAGACGATTACGCCACTGGTCATGTGACAGGGTTTGACTCAGCTGCTCCTGATGTTAAGGGTGCAGCTGATGATGACAATGATACTGATTACTACACTAAATCAGGCCGGTAAACAATATTTCTCACCAGAAATTACAAGAAGAATACCAACTCAACTCGATAGTTGCCTATTGCTTTGATGATATGGCTACTGCTGCTGCAATACTAAATACGAGAACGCTCAGAGTGGTAAACAAGATCTGGAAATTTCTGGTTAAGATGAATCTGTTGCTGATGATTTATAGGGGTTGACGGCGATGGTGATGATGTACGTACACAACTACAAGTCCAACAAAATATATCTGGAAGTCGACCCTATTCTTAATCTAAAATAGAATAAATTCGCTAACTTATACATTAGATGACGGCTCTACGTCCATCACAAAAATTCACTTTGTGACAGTAGTCCAACTAGATATATATAAAATGTGTACATTAAATTGCACAAAGTGAACAACTATATTAAATAATAGAGAATATATTATTTTGAATATTATTATAATAGTATGTGGAATAAATGCATGCTATTTTGTTGAAAATGAAGACTAGACATACAGCTTACATTCTACCAGAATAGTATATACGTCTATTTTACATATTATAAAATAATATAATCAAGGTCCATAAAGAGACCATGACTATAATAGTATCTATATAATAAGAGAGAGTAGGGTTGTGTTTGTTCGTGTGTTTGTTTGTTCACATCAAAACATGTCAACTTGTGGATTGCATACCGGAGAAACGGGAATGATTCAGTTCTCCTAATTTTGAACATAGA